>NC_056737.1:72519101-72731601 GCF_019279795.1 Protopterus annectens | reverse complement strand
TCTAGTACCAAAAATAAAATCCACACTTGAAAGGGAACTGGGGGTTTGCATAATGATTAAACTGTTTACCTCACAGACACAAAGCACAACGTTTGATTCTCACCATTGGTCACTGAGCAGTTATTGGCTAAGTATGTAGTAGTCTGAAGACTGATTGCCTGGTATATTTCTGTGACCCTACTGCAGAACAGAATAAAATAAAATAAAAAATCCTAAGAGAAAAAAGTAACTTCACAGAGCTACTGTACTTCCAGAAATCAACAAAGTTGCAAGTTTTTAAGAAAAAAATGTCTTTCTTCAGGTGAAATTACGTCCAACTAAACATAAGCAGGCATGTTTTATAAATGACTAATGTTCCTGAGCTTCAATTTAAGATCACAGATACAATACATTAAAGTTTCATTTATCATGTACTTAATATGGCTATCTACTCTGTAATAGGGTACTGCTTAAAAAACAGATTGGAAATCCTCCACTAATTTAATAACACTTCCCTTCTTTAAATAAGATCTCAGGAAAACAGAGTAATTCAAGCCAAAATAGTTCAAACTTAAAATGCTATTTGGTTTCTGTTAGCATTAAGCTAATTTCTAAAACCCTTTCCACTAATTCTTTATTTACAGTGTGAAGTGCACAATATGTAAAGCATACATAATGATCAGCTTCATGTCTGTATCTTAAAAAAAACATACTAAATATTTGTTTCTAATGTCATGATGATTTGAAGTATGTATTTATACTTGCATAGCATTCAGTTTTTCTACTGTAAAAGCAGTTGCCTTCACATGTAACAAAATACATTTTTCCTTAACATTCAGCATAAAAAATTAATAGTCATGGCAGATTTCTTATCAATATTCCTGATAACTTGTAGCACTGTAACACTTGGGACTGAAATCCTACCATCTTTATGAGAAGCTAATTTTACCTGCCAATACTTACTGTATTGAGGTATTAGTCAGTGATATTTCACAGTTTTTCCTTGTCACTCCCATGTCCATCTTGTTCAGTAATAATGTTGACATACTAATGAATCAATTTTCCCTTGCTTCATATATGCTGTGTACTAGCTTTAATTTTGTCAACATTATTATACTTCATTTAGACGTTTATGACACCAGTATTAATTTTTTTCACTTATTCTATCAGTGTGACCTTGTAGAATATTTATATTGTAACCTCTTTGTCCAGAAAGTGGTTAGCCTCTTCCCAGGGGCTTTTTTCCTACTCTTTCTTATCTGTGGCGTAGTGAATAATGTGCATACACTGCTCCCTGGTTATATTTAGTTTGTATAAAAAGGATGGCAATTTTATAATTTAAACTATTACTCACCAAAATCTTTCTTATAGGATTCTCTGTATGTTATCATCTAAACCTGTATAAACTTGACCATCCAAAATTAGATTTTTTGTTTTATTACAATATTTAATAAACAATTTACAAGTGTAATAGTTTCTAGCATCAGCATCCTTCTCCTGTAACATTCCCAGATACATATTATGTTGTGCTTGGGTCTGCAAAAAGTACGGTCCACTAAAGTGAAGAATAAATACTGTTAGATTACAGAATCACATACAAAGGCAAGCATTCCTGAGTAAAAGAATGTTCATAGTACACACATTTCACAAGAAAGCAACCCATTGCTTTGACACCTTTATTGAGACTTACCCTGATTTGTAATATCACATGAAATGAACATACCATGCTAAGCATAAAGTTTAATAGTTTCCCTTAAATATCACAGAGATAGAGCAGTCAAATGCTTCAAAAATGAATCTAAGATGTTTGACGCAGCTTCAGTTACAAAGCCATTGCTAGCCACAGCAGGCCACATGAGAGTGGAAGTCAGCTGTATGTAAACATAACAGGCACATCAATTTACAGTAGTCATAAAACATATCTTGTATATAATTCTCTAACTAATGAAATAATTTACTAAAATATAATTTTACAAAATTCCTGTCAGATGTAATCCAGCCAGTCCACCATAAACAAGTTTCCCATTTGTTTAAAAATAAAATTGGAATCCATAACAAACTACTACAGCACTTTTGTCCTCTTGTTTAATGGTGACTTTATCTGAATTTATCAGTTCATTCAAAACAGCATGCTCTTCCTGTAATATGTTATTGTATGTATTAAATTTCATAAAATCCAGTCTTCTCAAATGTATCTTGCAACATTTTTGAAACAGTGCTATTCAAGGGAAGCCAATAATCGCACCTCACTACATGTTCAACCATGCACCACTAAACTTTAAACAGAGACCTTCATACTTGATGTGAAAACTTGTGCATCTATTTGAATATGAGAAATGCTGACAGAGGGATTAGGTATGAAACTCAAAGCCTTACTTAATCCCATTTAAGCGCTGTTAAATTCATCACTTGAAATATTCATAATATGGCACAAACATGCCCAGTTCTTCTTCCACTGCCTTTGCCAGATAAGTACTGCTGGCACTCCTTCCCTTCAGTTTTCTTGTCATTTCCTCCCCTTCTGTGGTTCTGCCTCCTCTGCTTAGCTTCATTTCAGCCAGTTTGTTTTGTTTTAAAAGTCAGGCTGCTATGGGAAGGGCCAGACCTGGATTATAGAAAGGCTCAGTGGAGCTAGAGTTTAAAATCTGAATTAATTTGTTCAACTGAGTTTGTTAATTAGAATGAAGTGGTCCAGGGACCCTTTTCTTTGTCAGTTCCTGGGCAAAGAGGCAAACACAGACAAAAATAGGAGGCAGTCAGTGGCTGTGCATACAGCACAACTATATATAATTTGTTTCACATATGTAATATAGTTGTTATACAAACAGAAGAAAATAGACTGCATATGTGCATATCAGAAATTGTATTTTGCTCAGTACATATGTAGAGATACTATGGACACTGATAAACAGAAAACAAAAAGAACGGCCATCTGCTTGTATTATATAATTCAGTCTTTGCAACATGTTCAGTTGAGTCGTATTTAACTGAGGAAAGCAACTTTTGACAAAGGAGGTACTCCTTTTATATAGAGTTTAATGATTGTACAGATTAGATGTCATATGTGATGGGGTTGCCATGAGGTAAGGAAAGGGTTATCCTTTATTCATAAAGCAGTTACATTTGAATTGTTTCTGGAGAAGTATTTTAAGTTGCTTGCTGAAGTCAGGCAGGCTAGTGATTTTATATATTTCTTTTGTTAACCTGGTAAATGAACTGATCCTAAGCACTGGACAGTTTTCAGGCCCACCCTGAACCAAATTGCAACAAACATACAGCACTGTATACATGGTCAAGAACATGTATGATCACACAGTAACAAACTAGATACATACATAGTTACTATCTCAGCATTTTATTTACCCAAAAAAGTATATAAATTGCTCAATAAAACAAATGCTTACAAATTTTCAAAATGATAGCAGTCATCAAATGAGTTCATGAGTCACAAACAAATGGTAAAGCTATCATTCATCTGGTAAGGTTATATACAAACAGAGTGGAATATTTGTAGATGTGGCGTAACTGGAATTCTTAGGACAGCTTCATTTGTTATCTATCTATAATGTGAGATTTTAGCAGTTAGTTACTGGAAAATGCCCCTATTTTGTACATTTTGTGTCTTAGCATTCCAAATGCTAGGAGCAGCATTACTAAATGCTTCATCTCTCTGTCAGATAACATAAATGGAGATGTTTGCAACTGGAAATTCTTGGCTTCTCAAATTATAAGTGGAAATTCTAATGAAGAGTTTTTTCTAAAATTCAGAGCAAAAACAAAAAAAGTCAGCTGGATAGGTTCAGTACACTTTAATTAAGAAAATAAAAGCAATAAAAACATAAAATGAGTGCTTTCGCAACAAGTGTTGCTTCTTCAGAACTGAAGAAGTAGCACTCGTTGCAAAAGCACTCATTACTGTATGTTTTTATTGCCGCGGTGGTACGACGGTAGCATTGTTACCTCACAGCAAGAGGTTCTCCCGTTCGATTCTCGGCGTGGCTTGGGAGTGCCTTCTGTGTGGAGTCTGCATGTCCTCCCCGCGGTTGGGTAGTGTTCGAAAGACATGCGTGCGTAAATGGGTGTGCCTTCGTTGAAGGTTGGGCGTCAAGCTGGCACCTCGGTGTTTCGTAAAAATCTACTGCCAATCATTAGCGGCCTGGAGTTCCGCAGTGACGTCCCCTTACTGGGAAAAAGCCGAAAGACAAACAACAACATTGTTTTTATTTTCTTAAAGTGTACTGCCATCTAGGTGACTGCTTTGGTTTTGTTCTATTATTGTGCTTGGTTCTGTTAATTCAGCAGCCTGCTCTTATTTCGATATTAATTTTCATTTTCTAAAATTCCCTTATTTCTTCTGGTAGCGAGTTCCATGAAACCGGAGCTAAATCTAGAGATGGCGTATTCAACAATAAGTAATTTGGAGGGAGCCTGTAAGGTACTGCAACTTCTTAGAAAATGGTCTGGTGGTATATTTTATTTATTTTTTGTTTAGAGGGGCTCAGTAGAACTCTTGGAGAAGCTTAAAAATCAATACCTTTTATATCAATTTTTAGAGCATTTGTACTTTTAGGTTAAAATTATTAGCAATAGGATTTCCATCATCATTAAATTCATTAGCTCCGATATTTACTGCTTTAATTACATTATGATTAATTTAAGGTTACACTGCATGCTCTTTACTATCGATCTTGCCTATAGCAGGTTTGGGAATATTGTTTAGTTTTAGGCTACCCATAAAGGAATGCCACACCCAGACAATGCATGTGAAGTTAAAAAATATTTTATTTCTGACTAATTAGCAAGTAGAGCATAACTGAGCATTTGATTTCATGCCTTATTGCAAAGTAATCACTGTTACCCTTGGCTGGACTACAACCTAATAATTGTAATTGCATGCTGGGAAATCTATTTATATTTTCTGGCTTTATCTGGATCATGCAGTGAATACACTAGAATATATATTAAATATACTAACTAAATGATATGTACAATTATTTTGTTTATTTATTCTTTGTTGACCAAGTTAGTCCCACTATGCTGTCCACCTCCTTTCAGGAGAGACTCAAGGTAGTAATTATACTGACTAGAGGAAATATGGGTATACTGGGCAAACTCCCCTACTTTTTTCATTAAATGCCTTCAGGTCTTTTATATCTACCTAAGCTATGTAACTCGGGCAGATGGTGTCTTGGTTTATCATCTTATCGGGCATTACACTGAAAAGTGCAGCAGCCCCTAATGCTAACCTGCAGTATTGGTAATAGTAAATGAATCCAATCAGCTGGAGTGGACTATTAATTAATAATCTGAATTTGTTAACTGGAGTAGAGCACTGTCTCATTGGACTTATTTCAGTCATAGTCCTGGGTTAAGCACATATACAGCGTAAGTGACAAAATGTGTTGTATACAATAATGAGACTCTACAGCCACCATTCCATCTCCAAATTAACTCTACCTGCTGAGACTTATGTCAGCTGACTAGCCAGTTCTTCATAATATACAATAGTTTGAGCTCTCTACTCCATTATACAAAGATACCTGTATCTGCTGTTATGTCAGTCTGCCAGGGATGATCTAGTGTTCCTGGGTATATGTTGGTATTTATGCTCATAGTGATGCACACGTCTGTTGATCGGCTCCTTTACATTATGGGAACTTTGAACAACCAGGCAGTAAGAATAGTTAATCCAAATGATTTTTTTTGTAACAAGTTTCTAAGCATGGAGCTTAGGCATCTACATCTTATACACAAATGCCAAGTAGATATTTAATCCTACCAGATAGATGAGGCTCATACTACAAAGCCAGCAATGATTACAGGTGCATTATATGTACATTTTAAAATAGGTAGGTAATAAGTTTGAGTAAAAATCTGTCTAGAACCAGAAATATTACCAAAATATTATCAAAAACTGATAACAGTAAAGATTTCTCGATAATAATAAGAGTTAAATTTGTATAAGTGAACCAAGCTAGTAAAAATGTTTTTAATCAAAAGATTCTATGTGAGAATCGAACTTTGTTCAAAGCAACACCTAAATAACAAGTAAGGCCACCCACTTAATAACAGTGTTACAATCGCCACATAATGTCATTCCAAGCAGCTAAGTTAAATAGATTTCTTGTGTTTTAGTCATTTTGCTGCTGAGATAACGATTATCATCAGTTAAGATACTTCTGTAATTTCAAAAAATCCGCCTAAAGTAATTTTAACACTGAGTTGGAATCTGTACCTGAGCACACCAGAACCAAATAATCCACATATGTTATTAAATTAGAATTGAAATCCAGTGTAAAATAGAATGGAAAATAGAATAAACTATGTAATGATAAAAATTAAAGGACCCAAAAATAGTCCTCTGAAGGACCCCAATTATGGCATAAAAACAACAGTAAAAAAATATGAACTTTCTGAAGATAGTACTATCAGATAAGTAAAATGTCACCATTAAGGTATGTCAGTGGCACTCTGATGCCCATGCACTGGCCCAGTAATCAAAGAGCCTCAATCCTCACCACTAACACCAGTGAGGGGCATCCACGTTGGGAGGACAACAAATACACACACAGTAAAGTACAATTTCCCTTAAGAGCACACAGAGATCACAGTCAGTCTGGGGCTGGTTTCTCCCTTTCTCTCCAGATCCCCACTAAGACTCCCCACTAGCACAGCTATAGGGTACAGATCTCAGCTCTGTGGTCAAGCCAAAACCTCCAGCACCCTCTCTGTCCAACCAGTGCTTAGTGTCCCTGCCCAAGTAGCTAACACACACACACACACACACACACACACACACACACACACACACACACACACACACACACTGAGATATGAATTACATACAAACACACAGACACTCTGCGGGAAGACTGGCACAGGTTCTTCAGCTATGCCCCTTCTAACAAGACTATAAGGTACTACCGACTGCCACCAACCACCCTTATCAGCTACTATAAAGGCCCTTATGACAGGGTGTCCAATTATATTGTGCAATGTTATTATCTAATTGGTAAGTGTGACTAAGACTTGAAGGCTATTTAGGAGTGGCCTATACAGTGTCACTAATTACATGAAAGTACTCTTAAGAGGTTAAATATCTCTACACACAAACCAGCCACAGTTAAAAGGTTTAAAATATTTGATAATAAATAAAAATACAAGACACTACACGTCAGTTCTACACAGTGATAACAGAGAGCTCAGAAATCACAGGAAAATACTTTAAAACAATATCAGAGGACAGTCTGACATAAATATAGAAAACAGCTAGACTAATCTGGCTATATTTCTAGCTATCTCTTAGAGAAATCACTGTTCAAAATAAACCACTTACAGAGCAAAGCAAGTGCTGGTGAGTTGTTGTCAGATCCAGAGCAAAATACAAAATGCTATTTTTTTCTTTCTGTCCTTAAATTGATAATACACAGTACTGCTAAGTTATTTCAGATTACATCATTCTTGTTACTTCTTAAATTTTCCAGGCTCACAGAACTTAAAATTTAACATTTCTCTTTTGATCTGCACCTGCCAGGAAGCCACAGCAATAAAAGATACTTTACATGTGAAACCTAGTAATTATCTATGTCATAAAACAATAGAAAGAATTTCTAGCTACAGACATCCTGTCTCCGAGCTTGAGATCAAACACAGTCATAAAATCCTTTGCTTATCATCTTTCTTCCAGCAGGGTGCATTGTGGTTACATTTTTGAAGCTCAGAACATACACAGTGTTCTTACATTTGTCAAACAAGCCTGTGGATCATATTAGTATTTACAATGACATAGAATTATTTACAGAATTCTATCTAGCTAGGCTGCCTTCCCAGGCACAACCAAACTCTTTCAGTGGAGTGGGAGAATCATCTAGTTAAACCAGACAAAAGTGTGTGAATAATCTGCAAAAATCGCAAAAATTTTAAATGAACAAGAGTGTCAATCACCCCTTCCAGTAAAGACATTAAAGCAGCAGCACTAGAAAAGAAATACATGTTGACAAAACCATAAAAAATTCTTACAAGTGTTTACTAAAAGTTTTTCAGAGATTTTAGAAAGGGGTAGGAACAAAGTATTTGGGTTGTAGCTTATTAATTCTGCTTTGTTTCCCTATTTAATGATTGGCACAACACCAAAATGCTTTAGTTCAGAAGAAAAACTTGCATCACTAAATAAAAATTAAACTAATATTAGGGTAATACTAAAAAGTCTAAAGAAATCCTAAATTAGTACCATCATGGACTATAAATTGCCTTGCTTTGTTGAAAGCAATTATTAAAGATACCTCTTCAGGAGTAAACAGGGAAAAAGTATAAGCAGAAACATTATTCAGTTGCAACAATCAAGTCAAATCGAATAAGATTAACTTTATTGAGAACATGAAATTCATCATCAGTCCTTTTGGAAGAATCTCACAACTTGTAGAACAGAATCTGTACCCTAATTCTTGAGATCTCAGGCATTACTGATGTTAACTTGACTGAAGTGAAAGCTATATAACAGGTAGGTCTACCATCCACCTTGCACTGCTAGGTGAAGTGTTATGAATAGATTAAAATTTTGGGTTCATTAGGAAGGATTTTTTTTGTCAACAATCAGTCCTCTTCCTACCAGTTCTGAGTAATTTGTTTCTCCCATACTGGGTATTCTTAGCATGGAGGCAGAGCTGACCAGAGAGGAAGGACATCATCCAGGCAAATATGGAAGCGATTTGTGCCCTCACTGTCATCTTGGTAATGAGAACTTTCCCATTAGGCGTGTAATCCTGCCCCTTGTGCTTAACTTAAACAACTGCACTATCTCTAATGAGGGCAATCACCAGTGGCTTGGTATCTCCAATTCTACTTCCTTGGTCCTGGCCTTTTTGGTTCTTTATAAACCTTTTCTTGCACAGTGGAGACTGGCTGGCCCAAACCATCCCTTCTTCCTTTATCATAGGCAAACCAGTATCAGCTGCTCAGCCACACCCTTCAGTGCCCATCTCTTCTAGCTCTTGAGGCACTGTTCAGACTCTGGTGATCATCAGGGCTTTATCCCACTGCTCCTCAGAGTCAAGTTATTGGAAAGAAATTTAAAATATATTTTAAACAATCAATGTGCTTCTCTTATTGACGCAATGCATTTGATGTACCTGTAAGGGATGTAAGGGATGTACTTTGAAGGCACTAAAGTAGCTACTTAATTACAAACTTTAGTAACATATTTATAAAAAGTCTCATTTTATTAATATATTCTGTTATACAACATTCAGTCCAGGCTAGACTAGCCAACCTATCAGAAACATCCTTGGGATCAGTATTAGAAAACTCTTTCTTTTTTTCCCATCCTTCTGTCATTCTGATAGCTGTCCCAGTGCCCTACATCCTTTACTGGGTCTACCAGCACTCCAGTCACCCTTGGTCCACTAACTGAATTTAAGCTAAATCCAAACAGAATCGTAAGGGTATCTTGGGGGGGTTGTGCTGTCCTACTTAAAGCCTGGGTAATGTTTATTTATGACTACCCTCTTTCTTCCCTCCTCCCCTGCAGAGACTATGGTAAAGTCCAGGGCAGGTGCAATATTTTGCCTCCATGGCAGCTCAGCCATCTCCCCACCCAAGGTCCCTTTATGGACACACCCACTGGCAATGACATCCCCAGCCACCACCAGGGATCACCATCAGAGATGCCCAGAGGACTGCCCTTTTCACAGGATGGTAACATCCAGCCCTCCCTGCCACTCTGTCTGTCACTCGAGCCACTAATCAAACTCAGGTTGGCTGGGCTGTAGAAAGGACATAGTTTTTTGCCTCTCCTTTGGCAAAAATAGATAATCTATTCTTGCTAAGATAATCAGGTTTACTGCTCTTCTGAATGTTGAAGGGGGTCAAAACTTGTAGAACATCGCTAATAATTTCAAACAAAACTTCTCATTTTATAATTCTGTTGTCATCACTGACATTCTGTTCAACCTAGTCTAATTAAGACATGCACTTAAAGATGGCTTATCTAGTGGGTTTCTTTGCAAATTGAAAGAAATCAAGATAAGCTACACCTGCATATGTAACTTGATGAAGATATCGCTAATTGTTATTGAAATCACTAATGGCTACCAAGTTTAATTTTGTCCTTAGGTCCTTGCAGCTGACTGGGGAAAAGTAATTGGGTTTTAGCTGAGGATAAGGAAAAAACAATAAAAGTCCTGATTACTCGTGTATCTTAACTAATCTAAAGTAAGATTAAATGAACCAATAGGTAAATAGCATAAGCAAGCCTGGGGCAATAACTATGTAATAACCGTGTAGAAACCCTAGTAATCTAATGAATATTAATTTGCTCAGTGACCAGACTGTGTGTAAGTAAAGTTAACAGACTCCTCCATTCTGCCTTTTATGGTCTTCTCAAGTAATGCATAAACAGTGGGGCATTGAATGATTAAATAATTTGAAAACCAATGTTCATTTAATACAGTACAATTAAATGACAGTTTTTCAACCCCACCCCCAAAAATTGTCCATCATGTAACTTTTGAATATCTAACATATCAAGTATAAAAACACTTATGAAAATAAACATCCTACTTTTGTTTATAAATGTCCTACTCTTAATCCTTTTAAAATAATAAATTGTGTTTCTCACATGGTATGGGAATACAGTCTCTAGGCTAGAGTGCATTGTGTGCAGACAGATTTGGCCCACTGACCAGCCAGTGACAGAGATTTCTTCATAACTGAACTGTCAGTATAAATTCAAGTGGGCAGGAAAGCTGCCATCCTTCACTCTATTAAAATCTCAATGGGGACAGCATGAAGAATTTCACAGTGCTTAGTTCCTTGCAGCTCTCAGGGAAAAGTAACTGTGTTTTAGTTTATGGTAAAGAAAAACAATAAAAGAGGACCGTATGGATTGTATAAAAGCAGACCCACCCTCTAACCAGTGGAAGCAGACCCACTCTCTAACCAGTGGAAGCAGACCCACCCTCTACCAATCAGGAACAAAGCGAGTCTTTTCAGGACAACAAGCTGTCTGTATAATTTCAACTGAACAGAAATGATGGCCATCGACCTTATCTCCAGGCAGCATCTCAAACTCCATAGATCCTTACAACTGAACCAGGATAGAAATAACTGCACTATAGTTGAGAATGATGAACAACAGTAAAGCAAGGCAGCATGTCTTGTATGGAGGCAGACCCTTCTACCCATTCAGCAGCAAAGAAATACCTTTCAGGACAACAAAAGTCTGCACAAGTTTGAATGAATAACAGTGAAGGCTCAATCACTTGCTCTGAATTAAGTTGAAATTCTGGCAGCTAGCCGTATCTCAGACTCCTTAAGTCATTGCAGCTAACAATGGTAGAAAAGTAATTCTACTGTATTTTAGAATGTTTTTTTTTTTTCCATTTTTGTTTTTTCATCAATATCAAATGTGATGGGCTGCTTTATTGAACTGATTTAATGCTTTTGTATAAACTATCAATAGGCAAAAGTGCTAAACCATTTCAATAGACTAGCCAGTGGCATCTGACATTGGTGTATTTTGGTTGTTTGGCGTTGTGTTTTTACCAAGTTTTCTGGTTTAGAATGATTTGATTTGTCTTTAATGATGAAAAACAGTGAAACAGGCTAGTGTGCAGATGGCTCCTTTCATCTATCAGCAGACTAGAGATGACTTTTACAATAGCCAAACAATCAGACTAAATTTGAATGAACAGCAATGAAGGCGCTCAACATGGCAGTGATGCCATCAGGTAGAATCCGAATAAAAATGAAAGTTCTGGGTACTGACTAGGTGAAGAAGTAATTCCATTGTAACGTAGAATGATGAGCAGATGCATGAGTCATTCAGAGCAATCTCCCTGCCTGCATTGCACAGTGCTACTTCCTGGTGCAGTGCTTTGCTTTGCAAGACATGTGCTGCACAGCTGATCTGAAAAACTTCTTTGCTTCACTTATATTTTTAAGGATATAGGTACTAGCAGTCTGTGACAAATATTTACATATATGAAATAACGACATAAAAACACTTTACACTTCAAGGCATGCCTCTCATTAAGAGGTAATTATTGACTTATGACACATGGCAGGCACATTAAAATTGCAATGATAAATATAACAAGATTTGGTACACCTCTATTACAACCCAGATAATGTCTTTCTCATTGGGTAAAAGTCTCTGGTTTGGTATAATTGCCCTATAGTGAAAAGCTATAATATTATTTTCTGCTGGCTAAATTCTATATTAAAAATATGCCTGTCTTTTTAGTAATACTATGACAAATGCAATGATTATTCTGGTTAGAACACACAGACATGCTGTATTATTTTGATCATATTGAATTATTTAATGGGCACCAAAGCACTCCTGCAATCTAAACTTAATAGTATCATTGCATACTGCAGCAGACTTTTTTACATTTGTATTTTAAACTGACAATGTTAAGCTGTTCTTTTGCATTAGTTAATCCTTACAGGAGTAGTAGTGTCACTTTGTTTTCTTTTTTACTATCTGTAAAATGTTATAAAACAAGTTTACTCCAGTAAAGGCAGGTATCAGTTGCATAGTATATAGCAGCAACAGGTTTAAAGAGAAACATTTGCCAAGCGGTTACTTTTATAACATTACATCCTGGGCTATAATGTTGAAATACTTTTTCACAAACTTCAGCTAAGAACAATTCTCAGTATATGTAAAGAAATAATTATTGAAGATAGTAATTCAACATTTTTATCACTTTTAAGGAGGGCTGATGTTGAACTATTTCTTTGGCGGAGATAAGTTGTAAGTATTGTATTTCCCTTGTATATGAGAAGTGATGTTCTGTAAGTTTTCCACAGTAATGGTAATTCTGTTGGGATGAGGTTTGGCTGTTGTTGGTTGTACTATGCTGTGCATTGCGAATATGACCGTGTGTAAAAGTCTTAGTGGGGAGTAGTATTGATAACAGTAGCCATAATAGGATCTTGGATTGATGAGTTATTTTGTGTGGCTGAGGTGATAAAGATATTGCCTCGTCTGAAATCATTTTGTAGTCCAATGTGCTTTATTCTCACAATCATTTGCCATCTTTTTTCATGCACTAAAAACTCTCTTATGCTTAGATTTGTTATTATAGATGCTTACTGTGTTTTACAGATGAATCTGGTTAATCTTACTGTTGAAATGCAAATGTATAGACAGGGAATTCTTCCCCTTTTCAGAACTAGAATCAGGAAATACAGTATTCAGCTATTGTAGTTTTCTCATACTGTTTTCTTTTCATGTAGTATTGTATGGTTGTCAGTTCTGGATAAATGCACCAAGAATTTGACTCTTGGAGCTTAGGTCTGAACCCTGCAGTTGTGAGATGGGTGCTCTATCTGGAGAGCTACTGGACTGCACTGAAAACAGTACTTTATACAACTGCCTTCCAGAAAATATCTGTCACTGATTTTGAGTTGATGACTAAGCTTTGGAGATGTATGGTCAAGAGTTTAGCCACTAGGCCTCTTTACCATGTGGTTGATTTACTGCCGAATACTTTCACTGAAATAGTACTTGGTGTCCAAAGTGTAATTTGTTGTACAGCCTGAATTATTATTGGTTTGTTTGCATGTTTAAAGGCATTTTCATCATTTCACAGGAATGTTATTTATCCCATTATTTTACTTGTGCCATTTTGTAGTATTGCCACACCTTTATCACAGTGCTTTCTGAAAATGTAGGAAGGTAATGCCAGATTAATACTAAAGATTATATTCTCAAAAGATTCTGGTCTGAGGAATATTTCAGCATTGAACACTGGAGTCAGTTTCTGTTTAATTTGTCTAGAAAATATAACCATGCATATAGAGCACAATAATATTTCACTGTAACATCACAACACAGTCAAATACACGATGTGATAGTATCCTAGAACGGTAGTCGGTCAGAATGAAAGCTCAGAAACAGTGTGCTAGCTGTCAGTTTTTGAATCCTGCAGTTAGAAACAACTGTTTAATAAGAGATAACAGAGAGAGGGGCATTTTCATATGGAGATTTTGTCCAACATAGTTCTGAAATATTTATAGAGGTGTAGATGTGAACTTTCAGGGAGAAAGAGCCAGTGGTTCAAATCTGAACCTCTGACATCAGATCTGTACAAAAACTAGTGAATGAGCTGCCATCAAACTTCAGCTATGTCTCTATTGTTAAACCTGTCAGCTTTTCAGCTTGGAACTCTTTGGAGGGACTGATGTTGGAGAGACTGCCCATCTAGCTGCATTTTGGTGAGGACTTACATGGAACTTTTCTTGTAGTGGAAGAGTTGGCTGCTAGATATCCATGCAGTGAAGGCAATATAGTCAGATAGAGCACTTCTGACACTTCTAGAAAATGATCCGGATGTTGAACAAAATTTCATGGTATCAGAATTAAAGGTGCCCTCACCATCACAGGGAAAATGGATTTGTCATTTAAAAGCTGGAAATTCCACAGAAAATTTTGATTATTTTATTTATTCTTTAACCATGTTAGTCCCACTAGGCTGGTAGCCTCTTTTTAGGCGAGGTCTGCGGTAGTATTTATAATACATGTGGAAATTTGGCCAGGGAATCAGGAACATTTTCCTACTCTTTTTGAATAGGTGCTATGTGATCTTTTACATCCAGATAAGCTACCACCAACTCAGGCAGATGGCATTTTAGTTTAATGTCACATCCAAAGGACAATATGCTCAGGAGTGCAGCACTCCCCTTATGCTACACTGCAGTATCTGCAATCTGTCTACCTGGTGTGGGAATAGAACCCACAGTGTGCAACCTATTGCATCACTTAAACTGTATTTGATCCTCAGTTATATACACAAGGCCTATGACACGGAACTACAAATCCATACACGTATGCTGTACTAATCACTGCTTTTTTAACAGCTGCTTCTGTTCTAGATTCTACTAAAAACTCTAACAGTGCTGGTCTTTCACTTTGAATCCTCCTATTTATTTCTCTTTGCCTGCACTGTTATATCAGTCCTTGATAGGGAAGGCAATCTCTAGCCTGCAGTCCAAATAAATTCTTGGCCTCTTCCCATTTTATTACCTTTCTCTCTGTAATTATTTGCTCCTAATACCTTGGTTCTTTTGACAGTTTTCTCCAATAAATACCAGCCCTCTCTTGCCTATTATCTGTATCCCTAATTTTAGTCATCCCTATTGGCAGAATCTCCTTTCTCCATTTCCATGTTGTCTTAGTTCTTAGACTACTTTCTGCTACTTTATGCATATAATATAGTGCATGGTAATTGTTATTGTTATTCTTCTTAAGGATCTGCATCCAAAATCCCAGGCTTTCCTTGTTTCTTGAGCTTCCTCCCGTTTCATCATTATCCATTTCTGCTTTGAATTATAGGTTTCTGTTTGTGTTATGTATAGGAGCCTTGACTGTGTAGCTCAGAAATACCCCTTCAAATCTGGTAATCCCAGACCGCCTTGTTCAATTGGAAAAATCATCTTATCCCACTTGACTCGCCATCTACCCTTCCCAGATAAAATCCTTCAGCTCTTTATTAATTGCTGTCCACAACTTCTTCTCTGGTTGATAAAAATATGCCTGACCTGTGTATAAAACTAAAGGGGCTAAAAACATTTTAACTGCTTGAATCTTGCTATCCATATCCATATAACAGAGATTTAAATTTCTCAGTTTTTGTATTATATTTTGTTTAGTCTCTTCCCACATATCCTTAGCTGCCACACCAGAACCTTTTTTTAATCCATACTCCTAAGTATTTAATTTTATCATGTCCTTATAAATTTGGATATTGCTGAACTAATTCATGTGTGGGTGCATAATTTACAGCTATTGTCTTTGTTTTAAGTTAATTAATTTTGTATCCTGAAAAGATATGAAAGTACCTCTAAATGTTCCATGACACTGAAATATCCTTTTTTTGGTTAAGAAACAAATGACTATCAAGGAGTGTATTAAAACAAAAATAATAGTTTTCATTTGTTCAAGAAATGTATCTTTCAAACAAAACAGTTAAAAGTTAAGCACCTTCATCCTTGTTGGTAGGACTTCATTAGAACTAGTTATCCATTACATACTACAGTTGCTATATAAGACTGTTCAGTTGTCACATGACTTTAAGGAACCAAGCAAAATTCAGTTGCCATGGAAAACTGGTAGAAGCATAGGATGTAATGTGATCTCAGTAGTCATTCAGTTGCCTAACAAATAAATCCATACACTAGTCATACCAGTACTGATTCCTCATACTGAAATCTTGTAACAGTCTTAAAAAAATTGTGTATAAAGCTTAAGAAGCAACTTTAAAAAAGCTTGTAAAAAGCTGATGTCAGCAAAATTATTAAACAGACTGTAAAATCATTAGGTTTTTCTTAAATAACAGTCTATAACTCAGGAGGTTCAAGTTCAAAACGTTTTACTAGTGTACACCAGGAGGCAAAAGACTATACAAAACAAGTATAGAATTTTGACTAACATGATACAGGAAGTAAACTTCTTTAAATACACTATACATTCAAGCTGTGCCCACCTTACTGACGTGGTCAGTCACAGGGCACCTACATCATTACAGTCTACAATATTCTATTCATAAGAAAGTGCTGAGGTTATACTTTTTAAAAACTTTCCCATGAGAATAATACAGCCTTGCAAGGCACCTGGTCAGTTATAATGTCTTTCTGTAAATGTTGCTCTTTCAAGGTTCCAGTCCTGCTCGAATACAATAGTCAATTTGGTTCTTAATACACTTCTTTGTTCCTTCTGGTAACATTAACTAATAGCAGCTGTGCTGATAAAATTCACAAGGCCAACTATCTCAGAGGAAGGAAGATACATGCTTTTTCCTGACCCAGCAGATAATCATTAGTGAAAAACATAAGCTTGCTGAGCTGGCTGCTGCCAGGGTCAGAGTTCAATCACACTGCAGCACCAAAAGCTTCAAGCAATTACATGTAAGATCATCCTTACTGCCATATTGTAAAATAGAATAAAATGCATTACATACTATTTGCTCTTAAACTAGCACTTCATGCATGTTTAAGTACATATTTTTCTAACATTCTCCCTCCTTTTAATTCTTTTTATTCTATTCAGAAACATAAATAACATCATTTCGTTCCCTAGCCTTTTCCTCTTAGGGATTTTTAACTAGGCAAGTCATTTGTTTTATATTTCAGAAAGAACTTCATTTGGAACTAACAAATCCAATTCAATATCTTGATACATAGTCTCGGCTACAGTTACATCAACAAATTCTCTGACTAGTCTTTTCATACAGGGTATCCCGCAACAGACACATGCTCCTAATATGAGCAACATGACACAAATGGCAATCAAAATATTCATCAAGATTGACCCCCACCCACCAAACAGACTCTGGAAAAAGTTCGTCAGTGGGTTTGGGCCTGGTTCAGTCATGGCCGATACCTGCTGTATTACCTCTAGATGATCATTAATTTCGTGTTTATTATCTGGTATGTACGCACAGCATTCTTCTTTGATAAGCGCACACGTACCACCTCTCGCCGCTAGGGTGAAGTCAAGAGCCATTCGGTTTTGTAGCACAACAGTTCTCATTGCATTCAGTTCATCAGTTATAAGTTCGAGAGCGGAAAAGGTTGCATTACTCATCACTTCAAGAAGTTTCGACAATTTCCTCAGCTCCCAGATCGATTTGACTGCTCCATAGGCTAGTAGTATTCCTGCCCAGGATATAACACTGTCACTCAAGTCCATATGAGTTAATTTTTCTTTATCTTTTACGGATGCATGGTCTTTCCAGCCAGCCTCAATCTTACCCACTGGATTAGCAGGTTTTTCAACTGAGTTCCCAGTGCTTTGGGCCACATCTCTTACGTTTCGTATCTTACCTAGAGGTAACTCAGCAGTATGCCTTATAGCTGGAACCAGATAACCCAAAAAACAACTGCCGGACCAATTCTCAGGTAACCATTTATATGCCTTTTTCCCACAAACAAAATAACAGTTTTCTACTTTAGTACTGATGCGGGTTAACTCTGAATGAAACATTTTCTTGTCTATAACAGATAATTGCTTATGCAATTCAGGATTTTTCTGCACATCTTTTATTGTTGTTTTCATTAAGCTCAAATATGAATCATAATTTGTGCTACAACTAGTACTTTTATCTTTGGCCTTAATATAGCATTTGTAAGACACAGTTATGTTACAGTTACTCCAACCAACTTGGAGTGTATCATTCTTATAGAAACAAACAATTCCTTTTTGTGTAATAGGTAAATACAATGCTACTTTGTCCTGTGACCTCACAGAACCTGTGTCAAAAAGTAGATTTTCCCAAGTCTCATTTATCCCCAGAGGGACAGCGGACATCAAAAGTCCTCCATATGCTGTTGGTATAGCAGTACAAACCCAGCAGTTTGAGACGTTCATAGTCTCTACATATACACGCTTCATAGCCAGGTATGTGTTGAAGTTTGGATGCCAGTCTATAGATAGTTCATCACGTTTTGTCAATTTCATCCGTGTGGTCATATGCAGGAAGAACCACAATAAAAGACAAGTCACCACAATCATAGTCAACAGGTGTATAATTAGCAAGACAGTTAAGCAATTTCTTTGGGGTTGATTTGCATTCTTATACATTCTGCTCCTGGCCATCCTGCTTTTGTGGTGCATCAGTTACAAAATGTTTATCTAGCTGAAAGTTCTTCACCGGTTTGCAGTGTGTCAGATGAACCCAAGACAACCTCTCAGCAATCTTTACTGCAGTAGGCGTTGCCAACAGTACCTGGTATGGACCTTCCCACTTTGGACTTGTCCAATTTTTCTTCTTGATAACCTTCAACCAAACCCAGGACCCCGGGGTCAGCACTGCTTCCGGTTTCGTTTGTTCTTTATCTGAAAAAGAGTTTAACTGCAAAACAGTCTTATTGGTTAACAATTTTTTCATGTGACTAGCTATTGAGCTGTCAGCCTCCAGCTCTGCTGGCATGAGTGCTTTCCATTGTGGCACATAATATGCCCTCCCAAATATTATTTCAAAGGGGGTCAAGCCCTTTACATTTGGAACTGTTCTCATGCTTAGCAATGCCAAAGGCAAACAGCAAATCCAATTCTTCTGGGTCTCACTTATCAACTTCCTCAACTTATTTTTCAAAATCCCATTATATCTTTCCACCAGTCCTGCAGACTCGGGGTGGTAAGCACAATGATTTTTCAAAGAGATCCCAAAGAATTTCCCAAGTTGTTGGATTGTCTGATTGACAAAGTGTGTCCCATTGTCATTATAGATTCTTTCCGGTATGCCAAATCTAGGAATTATTTCTTTTACCAGGGCCTTTGCCACTGTTGCTGCATCCGGATTTCTGGTTGGAAAGGCTTCCACCCATTTCGAAAACATATCTATAATCACTAAGCAGTATTTTTTCCCTTCACATTTATTCAATTCTATGAAATCCATACAAATAGTATGGAACGGATATGGTGGTGTAGGAAAACTCCCTTGTTTGGGTTTGAATGCCCCTTGTGCATAATGTTTATTACAAATGTGACATGCTGCACAAAATTTTTGTGTATAATTCGTAAATCCGTATGTTTGGAATATTTTATTTACTAACTGTACCATCCCCCCTGTTGAGACATGGCTCTGCCCATGACTCAACAAGGCTGCATATCTAAATAAGTTAGATGGTAGTATTGGCTTTTTTTCTTTGGAGATGTACAGTCCGTTTTCGAGGATCGCACCTCGTTTTTCCCACTTCTGTTTTTCTGCCTTTGTAGTTAATGTCTGCATTGTTTTTAACATTTCTAAATCTAGAATCTCAGATGGTTGTAATTCCTCATTCAAAAGTAAAGTTTCCGAGTCTGAGGCTGCTTGCTTAGCAGCTGCATCAGCTCGTGCATTACCTTTTGAAATCGGATCCTGTTGTTTCGTATGAGCTACACATTTACAAATAGCTACTTTAGTAGGTAATTGGATAGAATCCAATAAATTCAAAATAAGTTGTGCATGATTGATTGGTTTTCCAGTAGATGTTATCATTCCCCTATTTTTCCATTGTTGTGCAAAAACATGCACTGTGGAGAAAGCATACTGACTATCAGTATATATGTTTACACATTTGTTTCTTGCTAGAGTGCAGGCTCGTGTCAAGGCTATCAGTTCCACTGCTTGAGCAGACAAATTATGTTGCAGCGGTTGCGCTTCCAAAATGTCTGTGTCTGTGACTACTGCATACCCTACTAGGTTCTTCCCGGTAGGACCCTTTCTGCATGAGCCGTCTACATAAAGTGTTACTTCAGCATCATCCAAAGGTATATCAGTAAGATCCTGTCTAGGTGAAGTTATTTGCTCAATCTCCTGTAGGCAGCTGTGTGCGTGCCATTTACAGGGGTCGGAAGTAACGTTGACGGGTTTAATGTTGTACAACGTTCAATTGTCATATGGGGCTGGCTCAGCAATATGGTCATACAAGAAAGATGCCTAGCAGGAGACAGGTATGCTATCTTTTCTTGTAGCAAAATTATGGCAACTGCATGAGGCACTCTCAAAGTGAGAGGGTGGAATAACACCATTGAGGCCGAAGCCTGTACTGCCATTGTAGCTGCGACTACTGCTTGTACACAATGTGGCAAAGATCGTGCCACCGGGTCTAACTGTGATGAATAGTAAGCTATGGGGCGTTGCTTACTTCCATGCTGTTGCGTCAGAACTGACGTCATGTATCCTTGTTTACAATCTACAGTTTGAAAAAATCTTTTGTGGTAATTAGGTAGTCCTAAAACTAATGATGAAGCTATCAATTGTTTTAGTTTGCAGAAGGCTGTTTCTGCTTCAGGTGTCCATTGTAATACATCTTGTGCTGCCATTGGTGTTTTAAATATTAAATCAGCCAATGGAGCCGATTCCAAGGCATAATTCGGTATCCAACTTTGACAAAAATTAGTCGTTCCCAAGAATGACATCATTTCCTTCTTGGTAGTTGGTTTGGGTGCCTGTAAAATTGCTGTTTTTCTATCTTCATCTAGTATTCTACCTTCTTTGGATATTACATATCCCAGGTATCTGACCTGTTTTTTCCAAAGTTGTAACTTGTTTTTGTTTACTTTATGTCCCTGTTGTGCTAAAAACTTCAACAATGTGACTGTATCTTCCCTACATTGCTGCTGGGTAGGGGCTGCTAACAGGATGTCATCTACATAAAGTAGTATCTGACTGCCCCCTGGTGGAGTAAATCCCGCCAGGTTGCTAGCCATCTCTTGTGCAAATATCATTGGACTTTCACAATATCCTTGTGGTAGTCGAGTATAAGTATATCTCTTACCCTGAAATGTAAAGGCAAACCAATACTGGCTATCAGGATGTATGGGTATTGAGAAGAAGGCGTTACTTATATCTACTACAGTAAAATATTTTTGTTGTGGCTTTAAGTCATTTAATAAAGTGTGTGGGTCTGGTACCGTAGGTGCTCTAGGTATTATTGCATCATTTACGGCTTGTAAATCCTGTACCATCCGCCATTCCCCGTTTGCTTTTTTAACTGGAAATAGAGGGGTATTACATGGTGAATTCAAAGATTCTATCAATATTCCTTCCTTGAGTAATGCTGCTATTATAGGCTTAATTCCTTGCTCTGCATCCTTCCTCAAGGGATATTGTCTCTTTTGTGGTCTAAAAGCTGATTTCGGTGTAATGATTACTGGACCTGCTGTCTGAATGAGTCCCACATCTGATTTCCCTGTTGACCAAAGAATGCTTGGTACATCAAACAAGGCTTTTTCTTCTTCCTCCAGTAAAAATGCTAATCAGCTGTCCTCACTATGTTGTAAGTGTACAGCTGGACGTGCTTGTGTTAACCAATTCAATTTTTATTTTTGTACACCTTGTTGTGATAATTCTAAATCAGTTTGTTTTTCCCATTTTGTTACTTTCTCACCCAAATCTGCCCATCTCACGTTTTTATGTTTTGTTAAACTGACATGTGGCAGTCTGTTAGATTTGTACAATTTCATGAATTCTTGAGGCAGTGAACAACTTGCTACACTGTTACCCTCAGTATCCCAATATAGGGTTCGCAATATTAGTCTGTTTGTCGGATTTCTAAATAATTCTTGCTCATATTCCTTATCAGGTCCTGGTATACTACGGTAGTATAGAGTGCAATGTAACAAATGCTGCTGATCAGTGTTAAGGGAGGATACCTTACTGATGGCTACGTTCATCAGTTCTTTGGTGACTGCCCCTGGACCAGTCGTAACTAAGTCCTGGCTGTACCAATAGTAGGTTTCGCCCTCCGATTGCACTACAAAAGTATCCATTTGTCTCTGTGCCTCCATACCCTGCATGGTAGGAACTACTGCTATTCCAAAAACCTGCATAAGGTCTCTCCCCAATAAGTTCACTGGACATTTTGCAGAAACCACTATTTTGCTTTTCTGGGTCATACCTGAGATAGGGTCAGTTATTGCTATATCATGGGAAAGTGGTTCCCTATATAGCTGCCCATTTGCGGCTTTCACTAATATATAGTCAGGTGATTCAGAGTGTTCTGGCAACTTTGAAGGGTGTATCAAAGTTCGTGACGCTCCTGAGTCACACAAGATTTTCACTTCCCTTCCTTCCACTAGAAGTGTAACTTCCGGTTTTGTATCTGCTAAATAGAGCTCCAAGCTCAATAATGCTAAGTCTAAAACTTCACTTTCCTCATCCTCCACATCTGTTTGGACTTCCTCTATCCCTTCTACCACATTTACATTTTCTTTTTGTCTATCAGCCTTTCCTGATGAGCTCTGATTGTTATCACTATCATATAGTCAATCCTCATCACCTTTATCTTTTTCTTCAGTAGTCACCTTTTTATTTGACCTGCAATCCCTTGCCAAATGTCCTCTTCTGCCACACTTAAAGCACTCACCTTTCCTTTTCCTTTCTTCTAGATCTTCTGGGGTTTTGCCAGAGTATTTATTACCCTGAGTATTTCTTTTCCCCTTTTTATTTGACTGTACTACAAAAACTTCTGCTCCGTCTTCAGCTGTGAAGACTTGCACTTTCTTTTTCTTTTTGCTATTAAAATGTCTCTCAGCATGCCTAGCATACTCTAGTAGGGCTTGTAGCCTACTCGTTCGGTGATCTATCATATGTTTTGTAATGAAACTACTAATAGGGGCAATACAGCCTTTCAAAAATGCATTTTTTAGCTGCTGTTCATATGAACTATCATTCTTCTGATTCTCGGGGATAGGCATGCCACTATGGTTATTAAAACATTCTAATAATCTACCATAGTATCCATCTACAGTTTCATTATCTTGTTGTATGCATTGATTAATACAGGTCCAATCTGCTCTAGGTTTCCATTTTTCAGAGATCCGGTCTGTAAGACCTTTCACTCTGGTGTCTAGCTCTGCGTCACTGTGTAGGAGTGGCCTGAGCTGCCCATCACGAGCATTCCAGGTGCCACAAATCATGTGCCAGTCTGGACCTATAATTTGTCTAACTACCTTTTCCACTTCTTCCCCATTTAAGTGGTAACTCAATCTCATACCTTGTAAATCTTGTATAAACTTCTCATGATTAATTTTTGGATGAGGGATTCCCTCTGTAGCTTTCCGGATATCTTCCGGTGTCCATGGCCTATATACTAGGAGGGTTGGGTCCTGTCCTTCCTGTCCTGCTTGAGGGTTCGGTACTTCGATTAGTGGACAGATTTCTTCACTTTCTTCTGGTGAATCTCTCCCTATTTGATATAAATCTGTATTCCTAAGTGTTTTACGTGTTCGGGATCTAGTTTCAATAGGTTCTCTTATGAATGGTTGTTTCAAAGCCCCAGCAATCTCAGGATAACGTGGAGGGGGACTGGCTTGTCCTCCTGCTTCATATCCTGAAAAAGGTATCTGAGGGGGTGGAGGGGGAGGGGCCGTTGCTATTACCATATTATTATCTTCTTTATCTAAAAATAATGCTTTTGCATTTTTAATCTTTTGTTCCCTTCGGTTCACTTCCTCAATCCACCTATGTGCCTGAGAAATGCCTAACTGTCGTTGTCTTTTTGCCTGACCTTCTGCGTCAGATTTTAGCTGTTTTAAAGGTTTAGCTAACGAAATTTTGTTTAATTTACCATCAAATTCATACTTATTAACCCATTTTGTATAATATCTAATATTATCTGCTCGTTGCAATTGCATATATTTCGCGTCATCAGTTAGGGGTGGGTCTCACGATCTTTTAGTGCACTGATTTCCCATGTCTTAAAAAAGACTGTTACGTAACCCTTTTTCTTACCACGTGGTACCTTCTCCCCTTTTCTTACCACTTGGTATCTTCTTCCCTCTGTTCAGTCCTTGTCTAGAATGACTGTCTACTTTATCTTGTTTTCCTGATCTTTGACCAAATATACAGTACTGCAATTCGTTCCTGATCTGTAAAAACAAACCTAAGTAACAGTGTACTGTAGCCTAGTCCCTGATCTAAAACAAAAGCAAAGAGGGAAAATCTTCCTACCTGAGCCTCCTGTTTATGACTGCACGTCCTCTTCTTGGGGGCCAGTTTTCCGCTCTTCAGCCACAGATCAGAAAGTGGCCAGCCTCTTTACATACGACAATTTAGTCGGAGGTCTTTTACTTCAAGAAGAACCGTGCTTTGGTAACTTCTCTGCGCAGCTTCTCCACCACCGTTGGATTCTGATCTGTAGCTTACCAAGGGAATTCCGGCTAAGAAGGACCAAAATGTCAGCAAAATTATTAAATAGACTGTAAAATCATTAGGTTTTTCTTAAATAACAGTCAATAACTCAGGAGGTTCAAGTTCAAAACGTTTTACTAGTGTACACCAGGAGGCAAAAGGCTATACAAAACAAGTATAGAATTTTGACTAACATGATACAGGAAGTAAACTTCTTTAAATACACTATACATTCAAGCTGTGCCCACCTTACTGACGTGGTCAGTCACAGGGCACCTACATCATTACAGTCTACAATATTCTATTCATAAGAAAGTGCTGAGGTTATACTTTTTAAAAACTTTCCCATGAGAATAATACAGCCTTGCAAGGCACCTGGTCAGTTATAATGTCTTTCTGTAAATGTTGCTCTTTCAAGGTTCCAGTCCTGCTCGAATACAATAGTCAATTTGGTTCTTAATACACTTCTTTGTTCCTTCTGGCAACATTAACTAATAGCAGCTGTGCTGATAAAATTCACAAGGCCAACTATCTCAGAGGAAGGAAGATACATGCTTTTTCCTGACCCAGCAGATAATCATTAGTGAAAAACATAAGCTTGCTGAGCTGGCTGCTGCCAGGGTCAGAGTTCAATCACACTGCAGCACCAAAAGCTTCAAGCAATTACATGTAAGATCATCCTTACTGCCATATTGTAAAATAGAATAAAATGCATTACATACTATTTGCTCTTAAACTAGCACTTCATGCATGTTTAAGTACATATTTTTCTAACAGCTGATAAACTTATAAAAATGTGACAGTGTTCAAAGTATCGCAGTCTTCATCTTCAGTACAGGTGTAATAGAAATATATTTATTGAGTCCTGGGAAGTTGGCAGCATTTAACTTAAGTTGCCATTTTAGCCCTTTCTATTCTACAAAGTATTCCCAGTTTCCTCCCCTTTCATCAATAGGAATGATCTCTACGATGCAGAATACACATTTCTTAAAACCTTGGCATGCCACAGAATGTTTATACAATGCATTGTTAGTGTTTTTGGTTTTTATATCGTAGTTGTGTTCGTACATCATTTTCTGTAAGGAACAATGTTATATAACAACTGTATTATGTAATGTATAACTAGTTTTGATGAAGTCCTACCAACAAGGATGAAAGCGCTTAACTTTTAACTGTTTTGTTTTGAAAGACATATTTCTTAAACAAATTAAAACTATTATTTTTGTTTTAATATGCTCCTTGATGGCTGTGTGTTTCTTAACATCAAATGAGTGATTTACCAAGACTGGGAGAACACTGCATGAGCATTTTTGATTTATTTGGTTGTTACTTTATTTTCACTGCATGGACTAATGCTACTACTTGTCATTATAGTCCTTTTCTGGTTTTATCGGCATAAAATATCTGCAAATAGAGCCAGCTTTTCTTAACTAACATACCAAGTATATCCTTGAATTTCTGAAGCTCTTATTTTCTTTGCCAATGGTTATAAATATAGTGCCAGTAACAAAGGGGGAACACCCTGCCTGATTCCTCTGCTCAAATAGAAATTATCAGAGAGGAACCACTTCAGTTTTCACCTCTGAGCTCCCATATGTCTTCCTAATCGACATTATACCTTTATCAGAGAATGCAAATGCTTCTATTGCCCTGCTGATAAACTCCCAGCTTATTTTGTCAAATGTCAAGGCCCACCAACAAGAATGGTATTTTCTTATGTTTAGCTTCCCTCTAGATCATCAGTGTTCTTTTAAGGTTGTCAAATATGTGCTTCCTCTTCACACAACCACATTGATCCATGTCTATCAAATGTTGGCATCACCTTTGCCATTCTTATAGCAATTATAGACATAAACACTTTATAATCATGGTTTAGAATTGAAATGAGCATGTATGAAGCTGGATCTGATGGGTCTTTTCCCTGTTTAGGAATTACAGTTACCACCGCTGTCTTCCAGGATGTTGGTGCTTCTCCTGCTCTTAAAACACTGTTAAACAAAACCTTCCAGATCTTTCCCTCCTAGCTTCCAAACTTCCACAGGAATACCATCTACTCCTGGGGACTTTCCTGTGGAGTAGTTATATATCACCATTTTTATCTCGTCTCCTCCTATCCTAATTGTTAGCAATTGAACTTCATCTACTTCTAACCTTGGCATTTTAATACTTCCATAAACATTTCTCTGCTTTATACATTCTTTCATAAAATTTCTAAAATATTTCTAGCACATCTGCAGGAGCTCTTGTTATTTTCCTTGCTGTAAGTTCCCTAAGTTCGGAGATAACCTTTTCTGCTTTCTGTTGCCCGAGTCATTCCACTGAAAGATTTTGTGCTCTGGCATTATCAAAAAATAGTTGCTTAACAACAATCTTCCTAAACTCATGCATTTTATCAAGGTAATCCTTTATTTTCGGCTTAGTATTCTGCAATGGCTCCTCTTCTTGTTCTGTGAGATTCCCCCAATTCTGCAATACATTTAACATTTGCCTGTCCTTCTAAATAATTCTTGTTACTTCTTAGCCATATCGCTCCCTCAGTTTTATTTCCTCCCCATTTTTAAACTCCACTTTAATTTTTTCCCACTCCCTAGCTATAGTTTCAAGTCTGTGTTCATCCATCGAATGGAAAAATTGCCGAACAGCATTACATCGAAAATGACTTTCAGTGAAACTCCTTGTGGGGGGCTGCACCCCCCCTTCTAATTATATATGCCAACTCCAAGATTGCACTACAGTGGAGAAAGGACAAATTTCCTGATCCCTACTGTAATGTGATCTTACTCAAATGGTAAATCCAATAAAAAAGTGCTAGGGCACGCTGGTTAGCAATCAGAAAGTATTCCACGATAAGATAAAATCCACTCTGCGTGCTTCACTTGGGAAACAAAAATATCAGCAACAAAATGATATATAACTCGCCAAAGAAATAAACTTTCTGATTGCTAACCAGTGTGCCCTAGCACTTTTTTATTGGATTTATCAGTTTTCTTTGAAGTGCTTATACTTTTTCTTGGTTTATCTTACTCAAATGGCTCGATGAACAGCATGTTCGATGCTTTTTCCGTTCAATGGCTGAACATAGGCCCATATTTTCAGAAGAAATTTCTGTCTTTTCTAATAACTCCGGAATAATTTCACTACCTATTCCTTAAATTCCTCTCTTTTCAACAGATAGGTGGGAAAGTGCCAGAGTCTCAGTCTTATTTCATTACCCTGCATTTTTTATTTGAGTTATTATTGGCACGTGATCTGAAATAGTTAGTGGATGATTATCCAAACTTTCAATTAAATGAATGTGTTCCTGTGAAATGTAAGTTCTGTCTAGCCTAGCCCAGTTTTTGTATTTTGGGAAATATGTAAATTCACTCCAATTCACATCATCCATGCCAACTATTTTCATAAAGTTCTTCAAAATTTACCTTTCTTCATTATATTTTCCCTTCTAGTTCCCCCAGACACATCTTCACTACTGCAAGTCAAATTCTAGTCCCTACCTATAAGTAATATTCCCTGCTGAAAACTGATCATTTCTGACAGAATTTTCTTAAGCTCCATTAAAGCAGTTTTAGGTGGAATAATGCTGATGACTGCAAACTGGGTGCAATTATTGAATCCCCAAATTATATCAGTATACTTCAGGAGGGTTTTGCGCAGACCAATGACTGGTGTCTTATTCACAGTCTCAAACTAAATGCAAAGAAATGCTTCATCATTCCCTTCAGGAAAAGCAGTGTCCCTTCACACTATCAAATTAACAACAATACCCTATGCACCTACAAAGTGGTAAGGGATCAGGGATCACAAGTAGATGACAACCTTAACTTTGACCCCCATGTGTCTGCTGTAGTAAAAAAGGCTTAATAAGTTGCACATTTGATTAGCAAAAGGATCTAGAGCAAAGGAGGTTATAACCCCTCTATACATGTCACTAATCAGCCCCATAATTGAGTATAATGCCCCTTTTGGCATGTACCATACAAAGCACCTGCAGCAATTGGAGAGACCTTAGAGGTTTCTAACAAAGAAGATCATAGGACTCCAGCACATACCTTACACAGACCAACTAAAGTCCCAGTCACTATACTCAGTATTGTATAGACTTCTTAGGGGAGACTTATGCCTGGCCTACAGAGCAATCTTTGACCCAAACCTAATTAATTTGGTGTACATCAATAAACCAAACAGGGCTAGAGCCACCCATTCCGGGAACCTAAATATGGCTTGTGACTTGAATAGGATATGCTGGAGGGACACATTTGTCTCCCAGTGACTGCCATGTCTTTGGAATAGATTGCCAAGACTGTGAAGCAGAGCATCTTATGACACTGCTCAAAAGGAACCTGGATGAGTGGATGGGGCACTGTAAATTCTTAAGGGGATAGAGCCTACAACCCTCCTGAACATGGGCAGTCCTTACTAAATACAATCCTGGGTATTGATTACAGTATCACTGGTATTACAATGGGTGAACAGCTAGGCTTGAAATTACCTCCTGGTCAATAGCCTAGTATCCTCCTATGATCCTGCTCTTTCTTTATTTACTTTCTTTTAAAACTTGTTACTGGATCAAGGCAAAGGCCTTAATCCATTCATTCCCCTATGTGAGAATGAGAAAGAGCACATCAATTTTTCTTGAGTCATACTCTTTTGACCAGACCTTTCTTCTTTTTTTTGACATTGCAGTGCCTACATTTCTTAAAACTGAACAAGGAGAAAGAGGAAAAGAAGGCGAAAAAACAGCGGCACTTGTTTACTTTAGTATCCCCATTACACTTGAAAATAACTAAGAAAACTTTACTTTGTAGCATGCAGATATCATGCCCTATACAAATATTACTGTTAAGAACAAACGTTTATTATACCTACAGTTAAAACTCTTTCTCCTCTTCTCCTTTCCTAAGCATTCCTTCAAACATTAATGACATGAAGTAGGGTATATGCTTTAGAGTCCCCTACAAGTTTAACAAATGCAAAAAAGTCCAATATTTCCAGGTTTTCCTGTTTTGTCATGTTTTCACAAATATAATTAATGCTTTGCAATCCCATTTATTTATCAGTTTCAGAGTTGCTGGTTTTACTTCTGTTTATCACCATCTCCTAAATCCAGTCTTTGCTTCATTTGCAACATACTCTCTGTTCTTTTAGTCAACCCGTGTTTCATTTTTTTCCATCTCTGAAACATTTTCTGTTAAAACATTGGACCTTCCACAGAACTGACAAACTGTTGTCCAGTTGCTATTCTTTCACCTCTTTCTAAGCTACTCGAAGTGTATTCATCTCCAGGTCATGAAATTCTTACTAACAAATAACCTTCTCTCAAACACTCACCATGGGTTTCGCCCATCGCATAGTATCATTACTGCTCTCTTATTCTTCACTAATGCCATAAACCATCACAGGAATAACAACTCTGTATCTGCCATCTTTCTAGACATATCAAAAGCTTTTGATATGGTCTCCCATCCCAAACTAATAGCTGTACTAACTGAACTATCCTTCTCACCATCTGCTTCAGCTTGGTTTAATAACTATTTATCTGGCCATCAACAATCTGTTCTATGGCAAGGTGACCTATCTCCACACCTTCCTTTATCCATTAGTGTCCCCCAAGGATCTATCTTAGGCCCTCTCCTTTTCTCCCACTTTACTAATAATCTACACACAGCTACTCCACATGCAGATGATTCAACACTTATCTGTGCAGCCACTTCTTAATCAGGTCTTCATTCTCAAACACAGGAATCTTTCACTTCTGTGAAACATGGTTAGCCAATACCCATGTAATCCTGATCCCAAACAAAACTAAATTATTACTCTTCCAACCAAACAAGACATCTATCTCATGCCCACCATTTAACATAATAGCCAAAGGCAATACTGTCATCTCCCTGACAGCCCATACAAAGCTTCTTGGAGTGGAAATAGACAGTAACCTAATATTTGACTTCCATGTCTCCCTAACAATAAAAAAGTCCATAAGGAACTTGGAAGTCTATATAAGCACAAAAGGTTCCTGACCAAAGTGGCCAAAATTACATTAATACAAACCCATCTGCTCTCTACTGTACTGTGTGCCTCTCCAATTTTAACTAATCTTAGGAAAACTGACTTATGTAAGCTAGAAGCATGTTATAATAAAATTGCTAAGTTTGCATCTAACTGCCCATATAGAACACATCATTGTACAGCTTTAAGGATACTAGACTGGCTTGAACTTCCCAACATTATTCTTTACAACCAACTCTCTCTAACTCACAAAATTGTAACACAATCAACCAGAATCCCTGCACTACAAAATCTCATCCTTCCTTACAGTTTCAGCAGACCACTTCACTCTAACAATAAGCGCTTACTCACAATATCCGAGGCCAACAACACTGCAGGAGAATCTTTATTTTCCAGCTATATATCTTGTATATGAAACTCCCTTCCTAATTCCATTCTCTCAATCTTGTCCACTAAGCACTTTAAGCCATCATTTAAAGATTATCTAAAAAATAAGTAGCTATGCTCCTGTACTAACCCCTCTTGAATGCTCTGATACATCACAGTACACCCCAACCATATCCATCTTCTTCCCCAGTGTTTAATCTTTTATTCCTACCAACCTTATATCTTGACATAAGTCATATTTTACAAATAGTACTAGCTATGTTCAAAGCCTAGGTTTTTTGTCATGATGTAACAAATTTGTATTTTCTTATGTATACTGCATTTTGTTTACTTTATACTTTATTGATTATTGTAATTCATGCATTACAATTTACTGTTACTGTTACTGTCATGGAGGTTTTCTCCCCAGGCCTCTGTAGAAAAGGGACCTGTGTCTAGTCGGAGTTTCCCGATAAACAAATGTTAAGTAAATAAATAAGTAATAAAGGATCACATGCAGAAGTCCCAGGAGATTGCATTAAAAATGCTAAAGGATGAGAACTTAACAAGAACGTTAGAGTAACAGCCCCCATGGAGAACAAATTTCTTGCTAAGTGACACAAGACCTTTAAGGTTGTTGAAAGAATAAATGCAGTAAACTACAAAGTCAGACAGCCATACAAAGAACTAGAACATTATGTGGTGAACTTGAGAGTTCAAATTCAAACAGAAGTGACCAGCATTTGTTTTTATTTATTTGACATTTGTTAACTGGTTTGGTCCAACTGAGCCAAGGGCTCATTTTCAGTGGAGACTTGAGGAGAAAAGCTCCAAACATATATTAATCCTAGAATGCATCATATATTAATCCTAGAACTAAATACTACCACAAACTCTTATTAAAACTCCAGAAACCTGCTATTAGATTACTACCTAACCTCATAGTGGATGGTGACATCCACCCTAACCCAGGTCCAACCCCACCTGTTACTATCAGCCCCACAAATACCATCCATGCTAGCCTATGAAACTCAAATAATGCCCCCCAACTCACTCCTAGTGTGTCACCTGAACATTAAAATTATAAACAAGAAAATTCACTACTTACATGCCCTCCTAGATGTCCACTCCCCTGATATACTATGCCTTACAGAGACCTGGCTCAAGCCTACTACCATTGATAATGAGATTATACCCCCAGGGTACAATATATTAAGACTTGATCGCATCTCTAAGAAAGGAGGGGCGTAGCCATCTTGTATAAATCCACTCTGGAAGTATCCAAAACTGGTACCGCAAATGCCTTGTTTACTAACAATGCAGAAATACTCATCACAAAGGTCCAACTCAACAAACGCAATTCTATAAACATTGCGTGTATCTATATTCCCCCAGGTGACAACACAAATACCTTGGAGGGTATCCTCCAATGGCTCTCCACTAACTGCCCCCAGGAAACTATTATTCTCTGGGATGTTAATATTGACTGGAATACTTGCTCTTCAGACTTTCCCTCCACCCATATAAATTTGCATGGCTTCTCCCAAATGATATCTTCCCCAACCAGAACCAATAAGCCTAACAAAAAAGAAAGTATCCTAGACTAGATATTAATAAACAACCTACCCCAGATATATAAAACAGGCACCCTACCTGAGGACTTTAGTGATCACTTCCTGACCTATATAATCAGGAAAATAAATGACATCCCTAAACAATCTTCCTTTCAAACCAATAGAAGCTGTAAGAACTTTATTCAGACTAAAATTTCAGAATTAACTTAACACATGTGACTGGTCCAACCTATGGCTACTTCCACTAGATGAAGCAGTCTCATACTTTAACTCTACATTTCTTGCTATCCTAGATAACCATGCTTCCCCACAGACTATCAGAACCAATAACAAAGTAGCACTATGGCTGTCCAATGATGCAAGACAAGAAATTATTATGAGAAACAAAGCGTGGACCTCCTGGAGAACTACTAAGTCCCCAAAAGACCACCTTATATATAAACAGCAGAGAAATGATGCAAAGAAGTCTATTATGCTAGACAAAAAGAATTACTACTGTAATCTGCAACAAAAGCACCAAAATCAATCACAAAAATTGTGGTCAGGCATAAAGAAACTTTTTCACCTAGGCCAGTCAACTACCTCTACCCCCTTAACTACCCTCCAACAACCTCCTAAAATTGTTGCTAACACCTTTAACACTTTCTTTACAGAAACTGTGCAATCCGTAGCCAGTAAGCTCTGTTCCTATATCCCAAGGATCACCAACCCCACACCTGATAATAAGATCCCCTTTAAGCTTGATCCAGTACCAACATCTTTTACTAAGTCCCTACTTAAACAACTGAAACCCACCACCCTTTCAGCAGACCTACTACCTGCAGAATATCTCCAAAAAGGCGCTAATGAAATAGCATACCCCATATCAATTTTAATCAATAGAACTATCCACGAAGCCTATATCCCCCACATCTGGAAAATCTCCCACATTGTTCCTTTTCATAAAGGGAAAGATTCCACTGAACTTTCAAATTATAGGCCTATAGCCATTCTGTCTCACTTGGCTAAAATAATGGAAAAATGTATCCACAAGCAATTTCTTGCCTATCTGAATCAAAACACTCTTCTAGCCCCCTCCCAGCACGGATTTAGACCTTGTCATAGTACAACCTCAGCCCTTCTCTCCTTCTCCCATACAATAAATCAAAACCATAATGACAACAAGCTCTCCTCAGCCCTCTTCCTTGACCTATCCAAGGCATTTGATATGGTAAATCACCAGCTGCTCTTAAACACATTAAAATCACTCTCCATAGATACCCCAGCAATTACCTGGTCTCATTCTTACCTAAGTGACAGACAACAAGCTGTACTATGGAAGAATAACCTATCGTCCCTTTTACCAGTCACCCTTGGAGTCCCACAGGGATCTATATTAGGTCCCCTCCTATTCTCCATATTCATTAATGACCTGTACAAAGTCATCCCTGATGCAATGTGTATTCAGCATGCAGATGACTCAACCCCAATCTGCTCTACCACCTCCCCCACAGATTTACAATCCTTGTCCCAAATCACTTTCAGCAAAGTAGAGAACTGGCTCACTGGCCACCAACTACTATTAAACCCAAATAAAACCAAACTATTACTCTTCTCCCCCACTCACAAGGTCCCCTCACCACCTCTCACCATAATATCTAACAATGGTACCATAATTTCCCCAGAACCTAGTACTAAACTACTGGGAGTGATCATGAACAACAACCTCAAGTTTGATGCTCACATAGACAAAACTATTAAAACAGTTAATAAAAAATTAGGCTCTTTATACAGGATTAAACCATTCCTAACCCATCTGCTAGAACTGTTATTGCCCATAGACATCTGCTATCAACCCTTCTTTATGCCTCACCCATCTTCATAAACCTAAGAAAATCAAACCTCAATAAATTAACTAGGTGCTACAGTAACATTGCCAGATTTGCCACAGGATCAGCTTATAGAACCCATCACTGTCTTAACCTTCAATTGTTAGACTGGCTTGAACTCCCTATCAACTACAATATAACCAACTAATAGTTGTTAAAAACCTCTGCCAACCAGACAGTACACCCATACTGAAAAATATTATTACCCCCTACAGTAACCTAAAATCCGTTCGCTCTTCCAAAAAATTTCTAGTGCATACTGTTAAAACCAACAATTCAGCTGGTGAATCACTATTCTTCAACTCTGCTGGTAAAAACTAGAACCTACTTCCTGCTGAACTCACCACTGACCCCTCCTTATCCCAATTCAAAAAATCCCTTAGGAAATACATAAAAATGCAGTGGCTTTGTCCCTGTACAAACCCTGACTAACCCCCACTCAAACATAATTCATAAATGAGAACCTCATTACAGGAATAAAACTCTAACCCTCTAACTGTTTAAAATTCTGTGTATTACCCACCTACTGGAAAGATTTAAAGTTAACACTACACCATGTATGATAACCACCTTTAATATATGTGTTTTCCTTTTTCAGATGAAATCTTTAACTATTTCTTTCTCAGCTACTTGCTTCCAACCTTTGCTGTGTGTATGTGAGAAAAACATGTACCTGTGTGTACATATCGTTAAACAAATCTCAGTTTTGTGATAACTCACTGTAATAATTTCACTGTATTTACACTTGTTTTTGTACATTTGGAGCTTTTCTCCCTGGGCCTCCATTGAAAATGGACCTGTATCCAGTCAGACTTTCCCACTTAACAAATCTATATAAATAAAAATGTAAATGTTCGTTTGTTCAAAATCTTAAATCTCCGAAAGTTCTTCACCGATTGCTTTGAAATTTTCACGCAATGTTGCATTCAAATACGCTCCTGTTTTTATATACCTACTATTATATAGATGTCACACGTTGCATTCGAATACGCGCGTGTTTTTATATACCTACTATGGATTCTATATATTTGTATACAAATATGCAATTTTATATGTTTTTGTTATAACTTTCTTACTTCTTTTTCAGTGCAATCGATTCACCAATTGCTTTGAAATTTTCACACAATGTTGCATTCGAATACGCTCCTGTTTTTATATACCTACTATTATATAGATGTCTCACGTTGCATTCGAATACGCGTGTGTTTTTATATACCTACTATGGATTCTATATATTTGTATACAAATATGCAATTTTATATGTTTTTGTTATAACTTTCTTACTTCTTTTTCAGTGCAATCGATCTGCTTTAGTTCATCCAAATAATGCCTCGCAGAAGATCAAACTTAGGTCGTCGTACTCACGGAGCAGAAGCAGTGTGGCGAGTAATTGCAAATCAAACTGAGGAAGAACGGACATCAGCGAACGAGCAAAACAAAGAATGGCTCAAATATGTGCCAAGGAAGCAGCAGAGCGATGTGCAGCCAGACTTGAGGATGCACGGTTGCGAGCACGGCGATCGCATTCTGGAGCTTCAGATCTGCTTCGTTCTCCTCGATCGACACCAGCAGATGAAATAAATGCTTGCCTGAAATACTCTACTTTGTGGCGACATGTAAAGACGTTAAAATTAACTACAAATATGCATGTCCAGCTGCAAAACGATTGGTCAGTTGAGATATTCTCACATCAATTGCTGGAAATTGGGAATGGAAAGGTGCCGGTTGATCTGACCTCAGGACTAATTTCATTGCCTCATAACTTCTGCAATTTAGTGACGTCAGAAGAAGAATTGATTGAAAAAGTATTTCCCAATATTCAAACCAATTATAAGAATCACGATTGGCTGACTGAACGAGCTATTCTAGCGGCCAAGAACAAAGACGTCTACGAACTTAACAATATTATTCAGTCTAACATTCAAAGCGAGGTAGTCACATATAAGTCCGTCGACACTGTTGTGGAAGCAAATGAAGCAGTTAATTATCCAACAGAATTTTTGAATTCACTCGATCTGCCAGGGATGCCACCACACGTACTGCAATTGAAAATCGGCGTGCCAATTATCATGTTGCGAAATATCAACCAGCCAAAGCTTTTCAACGGCACAGGGCTTGCAGTAAAACAATTAATGAGCAACGCCATAGAAGCAACAATCTTGACAGGACCTTTCAAAGGTGAAGATGTCCTAATTCCTCGCATTCCTATGATTCCAATGGATATGCCATTTCAGTTTAAGAGATTGTAATTCCCAATTCGATTAGCGTTTGCAATCACCATCAACAAAGCTCAGGGTCAGTCTTTAGAATTGTGTGGTTTAGATCTACACACAGATTGCTTCTCACATGGACAGTTATATGTTGAGTGTTCTAGAGTCGGCAAACCAGACAATCTCTATATCTGCACAGACAATGGAACAACAAAAAATATTGTATACTCACAAGCATTGTGAAATTAAACATATTAGAAATGTGCGCTTTCTCTTTTCTTTCTTTTCCATTTAACCAGACTGAGCCACAGCAACACGTGGCCGGGTACAGCTAGTTTAAAATAAATAAACAATATGCAGACATGCAAACACATACAGTAGCATAACAGTCAAAAGTACAATCACATAACATAATGAGATGAGTTCCAGTCCATAGCACAGAAACTCAATAATCCAATGAACATTCCATTACAAAAGTATACATTGAAAAAAAGGTACTCTCAGTAGTTTAGAGAGACATAACGTTGGAATACTTTCTATCTTTTTGATGCAAGAGGGTTAAATCACTGAAATTACATGTCAGAGAGAAAATGAAATAAGAGCAGATAGTTCTAATAGAGTTGAAGAGGATTAAGTCCAAAAGAGGGGATGTAGAGAAAATATAGATCTCATGTGGGGGCTTGGCATGGGCAGGGCCAAATGTTTTGTAGTTAGTGTTTTAATTCACTTTTAAACTTTTTTGGGGGGGGATTATTTCTAATATTGAGGGGTAGTGTGTTCCAGACATGAGCTACTGAGTACTTGTAAATGGACTTTCCAATATCTTTTTGGGTTTGTAGATGTCAAGAAGGTGTTAGTTGTGCGGAGATGTCAGGGGGGGTGTAGTAAGATACTAATTTGGAGAGGGAGGGGCAGGAAGAGGGCTTATAGAAAACAGAATATGTGATATGTAATTAAGGAAGTAGTAGTTTTGATAAGAGAATTCAGGCCATTGAAGTTTCTTTAGGGTGAGACAGTGATGAGAATTGTGAGGAAGGTTAGTGGCAAATCTGGCTATTTTATTGTATGCTTGGTGTAGTTTGGTCACTAGAGTAGATTGAATATTAATAAGGATACGGGCAGTGTAAAGTAGACATGGAAAGAGGAGTGACTGAGCCAGAGAAAGTTTGGAGGTAGGTGTAAGGAATTTCTGATTTCTGTAAAGTAGTCCATTTCTGGTGGGTTTTTTTTTTTACATTGTTGGATGTATACGTCAAATTTTAGTTCATTGTTGATTATGGTGCCAAGTAGTTTGGTATGAGGTTCAGCTTTAATGATGGTATTGTTGAGGTAGGTGATGGTAAAGGAGGATTTGTATTGTGCCAGTATTCTAGGAAAGAAGAGAAAGAATTTTGTTTTTTAGGATTTAGTACTAGCTGATTGTCAGGCAGCTATGTTTCGACAGATGACAAGGTGTCCTGAGTGAGTGCTAAGAGATTAGGAATACTATGGTTGGTGATGATAGTGTTGAATCATCTGCATATTGTAATTGAGTTGAGAGCTTATGAGCAGAATGTAGTTTGCTAGTGAAAATATTGAACAAGAGGGGCCCCAGGATTGATCCTTGAGGAACTCCTGTGTTGACTGGAAGGAAGAGGGGAAAATACAGTTTGCCAGTGAACAGGTTGCTGCCTATTGGAGAGGTAGCTGGAAAACCAGTTTACTGAGGAGCTAGAGAGATTGAGGTCTGAGAGTTTAATTAGAAGTTTAGACAGTATCAAATGCCTTAGGGCAGGAGATCAGCATGTTGTCACAGGCCTCAGCTACTGTTTGAGTGAAAGAAAGAAGTGGTGGAAATTGAAAAAGGGTAATTGTGAGGTGGAGTTCAGGGGAAGAGTTAGGACAGGCACTGGATGGCAGTGAAGAGTTACCAAATAGCTGGATAACTACAGCAGAGCTAGTAAGGGAGACTGCTAAAAAGGTGCTTGGGATGACATCTGGACAGAGAAAGGATGACAAGGAGACATGGTGGTGGAATGAGGAAGTACAGGAGAGTATACAGACAAAGAGGTTGGCAAAGAAGTAATGGGATTGTCAGAGATGAAGAAAGTAGACAAGAGTATAAGGAGATGAGGTGCATGGCAAAGAGAGAGGTGGCAAAGGCTAAGGATAAGGCATATGAAGAGTTGTATGAAAGGCTGGACACTAAGGAGGGAGAAAAGGACCTGTACCGGCTGGCTGGACAGAGGGACTGAGCTGGGAAAGATGTGCAGTAGGTAATGGTGATAAAGGATAATGAGGGAAACATACTCACAAGCGAGGAGAGTGTGTTGAGCAGACGGAAAGAGTATTTGAGGGGTTGATGAATGAAGAGAATGAGAGGGAGTGAAGGTTGGATGATGTGGGGATAGTGAATCATGAAGTGCAATGGATTAGCAAGGAGGAAGTAAGGATAGCTATGAAGAGGGTGAAGAACAGAAAGGCTGTTGGTCCAGATTACATACCTGTGGAAGCATGGAGATGTTTAGATGAAATGGCAGTGAAGTTTCTAACCAGAATATTTAATGAAATCTTGGAAAGGGAGAGGATGCCTGAGGAATGGAGAAAAAGTGTTTTGGTACCGATTTTTAAGAATAAAGGTGAAGTGCAGAGCTGTAGTAACTACAGCGGGATTAAATTGATCAGTCACAGCATGAAGTTAAGGGAAAGAGTAGTGGAAGCTAGGTTAAGAAAGGACATAATGATTAGTGATCAGCAGTATGGTTTCATGCTGGGACAGAGCACTACAGTTGCGATGTTTGCTCTGAGAGTATTGATGGAGAAGTACAGAGAAGGTCAGAAAGAGTTGCATTGTGTTTCTGTAGACTTAGAGAAAACATATTACAGGGTGCCTAGAGAGGAGTTGTGGTATTGTATGAGGAATTTGGGATTGTTAGAGAAGTATGTAAGAGTGGTACAGGATATGTATGAGGGTAGTGTGACAGTGGTGAGGTCTGCGGTTGGAGTGACGGATGCATTTAAGGTGGAGGTGGGATTGCATCAAGGATCAGCTCTGAGCCCTTTCTTATTTGCAATGGTGATGGACAGGTTGACAGATGAGATCAGACAGGAGTCCCTGTGGACTATGATGTTTGCAGATGACATTGTGATCTGTAGTGATAGTAGGGAACAGGTGGAGAAGACCCTGGAGAGATGGAGATATGCTCTAGAGAGAAGAGGAATGAAGTTCAGCAGGACTAAGACAGAATATATATGTGTGTGTGAATGAGAGGGAGGATAGAGGAATGGTGAGGATGCAAGGAGTAGAGGTGGCGAAGGTGGATGAGTTTAAATTCTTGGAATCAGTAGTTCAGAGTAATGGTGAGTGTGGAAAAGAGGTGAAGAAGAGAGTACAGGCAGGATGGAGTGGGTGGAGAAGAGTATCTGGAGTGATTTGTGACAGATGAGTACCAGTAAGAGTGAAACGGAAGGTCTACAAGAGGGTAGTGAGACCAGCTATGTTATATGGGTTGGAGACAGTGGCATTGACAAAAAGACAGGAGTTAGAGCTGGATGTGACAGAGTTAAAGATGTTAAGATTTGCACTGGGTATGATGAGGGTGGACAGGATTAGGAATAAGTATATTAGAGGGTCAGCCCAGGTTGGAAGGTTTGGAGACAAAGCCAGAGATGCAAGATTACATTGGTTTGGACATGTGCTGAGTAGGGATGCTGACTATATTGGGAAAAAGATGCTAAGGATGAAGCTACCAGGTAACAGGAAAAGAGGAAGGCCTAAGATAAGGTTTATGGATGTGGTGAGAGAGGACATGCAGGTGGTTGGTGTGACAGTGCAAGATGCAGAGGACAGGAAGAAATAGAAACAGATGATCTGCTGTGGCGACCCCTAATGGAACAGCCTAAAAAAGATGATGAAAGAGGTGCATTGGATATACTGTGGTGGGGCCTGAAAACATGTTGGGCAGAAAGCTAGAAGATTATTGTCAAGCAGGCATTTGAGTAACTGGGTATGTATGCACTTCTCAAGAATTTTGGAGATGGGAGACAGGATGGCAATGGACCTGTAATTTGAAGGGTCGGTAGAGTTTCCGTCCTTATGTAATGGGATTGTAAAGAAGGATTTACTTAGGTCAGGGATACAGGCTTCATTAATGGATCTGTTTATGAGTATAGAGACAGTGTAGGCAATGGATACTGCAGAAATTTTAAGAAAGTAAGAAAGTAATTTATCAGTATAGGGGGAGCAAGGTTTGAGTTTGAGCAAGAGAAATTTGATGTTGGTAGTGGGAACTGGCTTAAATGAAAAGCTTTTGGAAGGTGTTTTGTTGGGGGATGAAGTAGGGGTAGAGGAAGCATTATTTTGAGTTACTTTTTGGATTGTTTATAGGAGTTTTAGGAGAGTGGCTGTTTCAGTAGCAGTGTTATGTGGGAAGGGGCTGGGAGTGGTAGGGTTGCTAGGATAAAGAAGATTATTAATGGTTGTCCAGAATGTTTTTAGATTATTCTGTGAGTTTGATTGGGTGGAGCAGAATAAATTCTTATTAACTAGTTTTTTTTAAGGCTTCTGAGCTGTTTGTAATTTTGAAGTAGGGGAGGGTATTTATTGTTGACCCAGGCTTTCCAGATACTATCTCTTTTATGCATAATGGAGTGGGTATGTTTGGTAAGCCAAGGGGCAAAGTTAAATTTTATTCAGATTTTTCTGGTAGGTGCTAGTGAATTAAGTATGTCTAGGAATATCTGACTGAATGATTTAACAATCTGATTGAGAGGGAGTTGATGAAGGAAGAACCAGTTTATGTTGGATAATTTAGAGTTAAAAGCATCTGGATTGAAGTTGGTGAGTTTACGACATTCTCTATAAAGGTGATCTTTAGGTGGTTGCTGAAAGAATCTTTGGATATAGATAGGAAAATGGTCGCTTAAAGAGTTTGGAAGTGTCCTGGGGCTACGATTAAAGGTTGGGATCTAAGGATGCAGTCTAGGGTAGGTCCAGTGATGGAATTATTTAGTGCGAGTAGGGGAGGAGATGAGTTGGTGGAAGCCATGAAGACTGATGCTGAGATTAGGAGATATAGTTGTAAGTTTCTTCCAGTCTATGTTTATGTTACCAAGGATGATGGCTTCATATGCTACATATTGAGCGATCCAGGAGTGAATGTTCTAAAGGATAGGTATATTGTTCCCTGGAGGGATGTAGATAGAGGCTGTGGCAAATTTTTTGTGTGAGTTTAGGTAACAGTTTACAATAAGAAGTTCAACAGGCTCAAAGCTAGGTAGAGAAATGGAGAGTGGGGAGAGATTAAGTTAGTCAGAGTAGAGGATGGCAACATCTCCATCCCTGTTTTTATTTCTCTCAAAGCGAAAGATGTTATAAACCTGGGGTTAGATTGCGGTGTTTGTGATATGTGGTTTTAAAAAGGTTATTGACAGTGTTAGGATATGGGGGGGGTGTTAGCAATCCAGGAATGCAGTTCTGTGATCTTATTTACAAGACTTTGAATATTTAAAGAGTAGATATTTAATGTTTTAGAGAGGGAGAGGGGGGGTGGGGGGTGAGAAATAGAGGGGTGAGGTGTGAGGTATGTGGTTATGAGAACTAGTGGAAGGTGGACTTGGGCTGGGATGGATGTCCCCATCCAGGAGAAGTGTAACCATGAAAGTAATAATATGCATGACTCAGAGATTGGTGGAAAAAAGAAGGCGCGAGAGAGAGGAGGGAGCAGAGAGCAGAAACTAGTGCAGAATAAAAGTAAAGAGGCAAGGCAGAGATGTGAGCAACTGGAGTTCTGTAGGTGATGTTAGCAGATATCAGCGTTTCAACACCGAGAGGAGAACGACAATTTATAGGGAAGGGTGGAGGTTTAGAATTTCGGTTGTGTGCAGGGAAGTTGGGGCTTACATGAACCTGTAATTCAAGGATATGAATGAAATAAAATATAACAACATAAACTTAATGTAATGCAGCAGAGGGGATGCCCAGCTTTTTACTCTGGTGGGGAGAGAGTTTGCAGAGGATGTCAGTGTATCAGCATCCAATATTCTAATTGTATGTGGGAGGGAGTTAGTGTAGTTCACTTCTTAAAGAAGGCAAAAAACAGAATAGTGAGAGGAGAGAGAAATAATGAGTTATATAGGAGAAAACAGACGCTTAGTTACGAAACAATATGGCTCCAAACAAGAGAGAAGGAAAGAAAGGAATGAAAGCTAAACACATACTAGAATATCATCTAATTTAGCAAACAACTTGTTTTTTGTCAGCTACTTTAAGAAATGAAAAGGCAGACTGTCACAGTAGGATTTACAAAGACCATGTAAATGGGGTATAGCAAGCACTCAGTTCTATATGTACATACTAAAATGTAGTGCAGTAAAAGCCAACAGTTCGTATGAATAAGGAAAAAAAAACATTAGAACTAACTATATATGCACCCAGTAAACAACTGGCAAATTAGCCAACCATCTAGGACTAAATATACAAGTATGCTCTCATGTACCATTAAAGTAAATTAGCAACATCGACTCCTTAGGTAAAAAACAAAATGCAGTAGCAAGTATGGGACATTTAAACAAAACTAATAGTAGTTTGTATTCTATTACTAGAACAGACAAAAGCAATAAGAGAACAGCATGTAAGATCAGTAATACGCACCAGATGAAGAGTGCCATTAATGTTACTATATAGATTCCAGCAGCATTCAATGAATGCTAAACATCAGCTGGCCCTGTTGCTATTATGTTTCACAGAGATAATGTAAATTTTGTACAAAGTATAGAAATGAAAAAGAATTAATACAGTTTGTGCAGTACAAGTGAAATACATAAGTTCTTACATTCAGTACCTGTCACCTGCGCTCCACATCACCTGAGTATTGTAAAGGGAAGGGGAAGAGGAAAAGAAAATGGTGTGGGATGCCACAAGTTATTTTAAACTGTGCAAGGTATTATGGGAGATGCAGCAATCTTAGGAATGTGATAGTACAAGGTAGGATGACGTGAGAGTTATTTAACAATAATAACAGAAGTCTTGTGAGTGAGTGGACTTCAGGAGTCAGCAGAATTCAGCAAAAACTGTCAGTAAGCTCTACAGTTTATTTTATGTACTAAAACTAGAGAAAGATAGCTTGTGGTGAGGAGCTTATGGGGGAGGGGGCGGTTAGAAATGCATGTTCATGTAAAATGCACAAGTAGCAGGGTTTATTAGAGCAGGAGCGCAGAATGTCCACTAGTATCTAAAGGACAATACAAAAAAGAATGTGCAGTAGGTGGTCTTTTAAATGGGAAGCTGTTACAACAAATTACAGTGAGGGAGTAAGAGAGCAGAGATTGGTGGAGAATAAAAGTTGATGGCAGGTGAGCGGAGGGAACAGTGAGCAGAAACTAGTGCAGAATAAAAATAAAGAGGCAAGGTACAGATGTGAGCAACTTGAGATCTGTAGGTGATGATAGCGGGTATCAGTGTCTCAGTGCTAAGAGGAGAATATTATGCTTTGAACTAGCTGTACTAAGTCCTACTGTACTTAGGAATTTATCCTGTTCATAGACATAGGTTAGATACTCAAGGTGAAGAACAGCCTTTTGTGCTATATCAGTCAATAGTCAAGCAATGCACATTTAAAGGAACACTCCATTTCTATGCATTTTACCCACATTTAAAGACACGCATCATGTTGCAATTACCTTTTTTAATTTTAAGTTTTATTTATGTGCTATTAATCTGTATCTGTTCTTCTTGTTCTGGTTTTCCTGCCAAGCAGTGTTCCAATAACTGATCTGTTAGCTGTTTAAAACATTTTAGAGCATCTTTGCTGATTTTCTGCTGTTTTAAATGTTTGTTTACTGTCTCTGGGCTATTTTTCTGCTGTGTTAAACATTCTCCAGTGTTTCCCACTGAAACTAGGGTAGCTAGTAGCTGAGGCATAATTCAGAAACAGGATTACTGCATCTGGGTTTGTTTGTAGTGGTTGTTCTGAGCATGTTTTCCAGGCCATCTTGGATTGGAAGGGGCCTATCTGGACTTTAGTGAGAGGATTATGTTGATTGGACCCTGTCTGGTAAAGGTAGGATGGTCTAGGGCTTGGAATAATCATCCTCACTGGTCTTTTTTTTCAAGTATTTAGCTTCTGGTGTTTGGGTGTTGTATATGAGCAGGTTTCAGATTGCTTGTGGTTTGCACAGCACTGTGCGCTGCTGTGCAATTGTGTGCAAAAGCCAGACAGTTAAATTCTACATTTTTTTCCCTTGGATAGTACTGTAGCCCCCATTCTTAGTGCTTTCCTGGTTAAAGAAATACTGCTAGTGAGCTGTAACCTATCAACACTAGTAAAATAAATAAAAATAAAAAAAAAAAACAGGCAGAAATATCCAACCACTGAGCTCCTCCAGGAACGATTCTGAAAAGCCACCCCTAGTGACAAACGTCTTCAACCTAGCATTATGGACAGTTGGACTATCCTTGATTCTCCTGCCAAACTTGTTGCCTTGGGTCACTTGAGGCAGTGTAGCATATGCCTCATGTACACAGACAGTCCTGTACTGATAACTTACTCTAGTACAGAGTGCGAAGGAGGTTATCTACACCAAGAATCTTGAATCCATGCTCTTTCTCACGCTCAAAGCAGTAACACAGAAGAGGTTGTCAACTCACCCACCACTACATATGCACATAGAACCATTACTCATACACATAGTACGGATCAAACACAAAAATCAACATATGCAGAGGTTCTCAAAAAACAAACCTAAACACCAGAGACCTCCAAATCACAATTGTGTTACAATTAATACAGTCCCCACAGCACATAGTAACACCAGTGTCTCACCCACCAAACCCGTAAGGTGAAACACTCAATTTTTTTTTCTTGTCATTGGCAACTCAATATTGAGATACACGGATGTCCCACTCACAAGATTAGACAAGAAGAAGGTCATGGTCAGCTGCCTGTCCTGTGCCAGGATATGTGAGATCATGCATGCACTCAGGTCTCACAACAACAAGGACCATCATAACTCTGTCATACTTCATGTTGGTGTGAATGACTCGAGACATACCTCACTGGAGTATATGAAGAGAGAGACATGGCTGAGCTCTCTGAGTTGGTGTCCCAGGCAGGTATGTCCCTAGCCTTGAGCAGCATACTACAGTCACCTAGAATGATGCTGCAGTATAAATAAAAAAATATATTGATTTCATTAATTGGCTTAGTTTCTGGTGTCATTCAAAGGGGATCCAGTTCCTGTCAGCATGGGAAGCCATAGCTGACAAACCTCACTGCTTTGCCAGAGGTGGTTTTCACTTGACACCTCTAGGCTTTTGGCTGCTGGCAAAGGCTCTTGCCTCCCCATAGTGCCTTTTTTAGGCAAGGTCTCAAAAACATTACCAATGTCAAATTAGCCAACTAGAACAAAATAAGGGTCATGCTGCTAAATGCTGGAAGCTTAAACCAAAAACTGCACTCCCTGGAAGCACTTCTATCACTAAAAATATTTATGTCTGTGCAGTCACAGAAGCCTGGTACAATGCCTCAGAGAGTACCCCAGCCTTGCAAGGCTACAATGCCTTCCACACCTTTAGACCACAAAATTAACGCATGAAAACCAAAGGAGGCGGTGCCTCTTTTTATATTGGAGAGAAATTCACCTTCAATCTAGTTAGACTGGACAACTCCATGGAGTTGCTCCAATTCCAGGTTACGGTGGCTAAGACCTTCACTCAAGTCATAGCCAGTTATAGATCCCCCTCCATGGGTCATGATGCCCATGAAGCTACTAGACCAAACTGGAGACAATCCAAATTTTACCGAACACTCTTGTTATGGGGGAATTTCAATTATCCCACCATCAATTAGGAAACCTACAGTAATCACTATCGCAAAAGTTTCTTGACTTTAATTCAAATTCCCTGGAACAAATTGTTCATACCCCGACAAGGAGAACAAACTATCTAGGTCTGGGCCTCACCAACATGTCAAACAGATGCACTGCCACAACTGTTGGACCATCATCAGTTAAAATTGACCACAAATCAGTGACCTTCAAGCTGACATTAACACAAGAACTCACAAAGGGTGAAATCAGACTACAAAACTTCACCAAGGCAAACTTTACCCTCCTAGGTGAATGTATAAATGCATTCCAAGCCCCACCCCAAGCTGGAAGTTGCAACTACACCAAAACTTGCACTAAAGCCCTGTAGTATCACTTGCATAAGTGTATAAACTTGGCTGTACCAGAAAGAATCAAAGCTAGAGCCCCAAGTAAAAACAAGCTGCCATGGTGGACATCCAGCATCAACAAATGTTGATAAACACAAAAAGTTGTTGTCCAAGAAAACAAAGGCAAGGCCCCAACAATGTAAAAGCAACCTCCGCAGCCTTAACAGGCAAATAAGACAACTTTTCAAATCCTCTAAGAGATCCTTTGAGAGAAAGTTCGCTAGTACAGCCAAGGATAACCGTAAAGCCTTTTACAGCTGCGTACATAGCCTAAAAGTTAGGACCCAAGCATGTGCAGAACTAGTGACCAATGGTATCACGCACACTGACTCCACAGAGATAGCAAACCTGCTAGGAGATAGGTTTGATGAAAATTTCACTCCCTTATCCCCTCCTAACTTATCACAAACCTTCCCCTAAACTTGCCCACCACCATACATATCTGAAGAGCAGGTCCTCAAAACCTTACCCAAGGCAGAAACACAGCCTGTATGGGACCGGACAACATCCCAGGCTGTCTTCTAAACAGGCTAAAACATGAACTAGCATCACCCTTAGGTACCCTTTTCAATCATAGCTTAACCAGACGCTTTGTTCATGCAGAATGGAGAACAACAGTTTTTCCCCTCCACAAAGGTGGCCCTGCAATAGACTTGAGGAATTACAGACCCATAAGCCTGACCTGCCTCAACTGTAAGGCCATGGAACGTATCATTATGGACTTCATAAACAAACAAATAGGCAGCCTCAAAACCCTTGGCCCTACCCAATTCTGCTTCATTAAGGGCAGATCATGCCTGTTAAATCTGGGGACTTCTTTGAAAATGTGACCAGGGCCATTGACGAGGACAAATCTGAGCACACAACATACCTCGACTTGGCAAAGCCTTTCAATACAATTCCACATACAGGCATTACCAATAAACTTAAACTGAATGTCAGCCCCTTCATTGTAAGATGGGTTGCCAACTGGCTCACAAACCAGGCACACACTGTCAAAGTGGCTGACTCCACATCAACCAGCAGACCAGTTACTAGCTGGGTGCCACAGGGGTCAGATGTTCAGGTCAAAACAAAGGGTTGTGGCTGACCAAGTTTGCAGACTACTACAAACTAGGTGCAGTCTCACTGAATCCTCAAATGATGCCAGTATACTCCAGTTGGGTCTTATGCAGACCAACAACTGGTGTATTAGTCATGGTCTCAAACTGAATGCAAAGAAATGGGTCATCATTCCCTTTGGCACAAACAACGTCCCTTCACACTATCAAATTAACAATGATGCCCTAAGTACCCATGAAGTGGTAAGGGACCTGCGATCACAGGTTAACTGCAGCCTTAAATTTGACTACCATGTGTCTACTGTAGTAAGGAAGGCTTTTTCTGTAGCTCACTTGATTACTTAAGACATTGCTTTCAGAGCAAAACACATTATAATCCTTCTATACTCGGCACTAATCCAGCCCATAATTGTATAATGCCCCATTCGGCATGTACAGTACAAAGCACCTGCAACAACCTCAAAGGTTTCTAACAAAGAAGATCAAGGGGCTCCAGCTTATGCCTTACACAGACTGACTAAAGTCCCTATTACTATATTCTGTGTCGTATAGACTTCTTAAGGGAGACTTGGCCTACAGAGCAATCCAAGACTCAAACCTAATGAACTTGCTGAATGTCAGTAAATCAAATGGGACTAAGGCTACCTGCTCCAGTGATCTAAATATGGCCTGCAACTTAAATAGGACATGCTGGAGGGACAGATTTATCACCCAGAGACTGCCGCATCTTTGGAACAGGCTACCAATTCATGTGAAACAGAGCACCTCTATGATACTGTTCAAAAGGAACCTGGATGAGTGGATGGGGCACCGTAAATTCTTACTGGGGATAGTGTCCACAACCCTCCTGGACATGGGAAGTCATCACTAAATGCAATCTTGGGTAGTACCCAGAGTATCTGTGGCATTACATTGAGATGAAACAGCTAGGCTTGAAATGACTTACGGATAGGTAGCCTAGTAACCTCCTATGATCTTATGAGAAAGTGCAGAGTCTATGAAAATATACTGACCAAAAGTCTCTAAATGGTAATGGCATATTTCTGCTGCCGAACATTGACAGGAATATTCCAAAACCTGTCTGTTCTTTGTTTCATGATAAGTATGCAGTGGTCTGCAGTGTAGTTAGTGTTTGTTTTTGCTAATCTATTTGGACAAAGTTTTTGTTCTTACTGCTTGCAATGTCCTAGTGCTTTTATACTAATGATGGATGGTGATAAAGAGGAACACACTACTTAACATGACATTCATGCCTACTGTTTAAACCTTTGCACATATTTTTGTTCAGACAGCTACAGTGATAAATCTCTTGGCTGTCTCTGACTCTGCTGTATTTTCTACTGCAAGGTTCGGAAAGGGCCTGACAGTAGTCTAGATATGAGGCATGCAAACATTTAATCCTTTCAGCCCAGTTACTTTAAAAAGTTTTTAACAATCAAAACTGCACTAAGAAATATTTGTCATTTTATATCATAGCGCTGACTGAAGTTTGCATTTAGGCTGCCAATCTGAATGTTTTTTGGGGATGTTTAAGCTTTTTTCATTCGTGTTTTTGCATTTTTCTAGGTGTCCTGCTACGACCTTGGTTGTTGGGTAGTTATTTGATTTTTCTGCAGTGTAAAGCAGTAGTATTTAGCTGCAGAGCAAGAAAAAAAAACAGTTAGAATTACCATCAGTTTCATGGGCTGGTGTTGTGAAAATCAGAGCTCTTTATACTGCTTTGGTGAGTTTTTGGGGTGCATACTTTGTTGTGTAATAAGTGTCATCAAGTATTACAAAGGAAGGTGGTGGTCTTTGTTCTTCCACCAAATAGTTTTGTCCATAATATCTGAAACAACTAATGTAAAGTTTCATAATTATAATGACCTTACTATGAGTTGGATGTTAGGTATCTGCCACCACTGAATTTATAAAAGTTTTTTTTTGGAGGGGGTGTCACTATAATAGTCAAATGAGGAGAAAAAACACTTTTAAAATTGATGGGGGTCAGTTAAAAGAGTTTAACTAGGAGTGCTTGGACTGTTTTTTGGCTTATTTTGTGGCACTTTTCGGTGGTTTTACTAGTTTGTTTTGTATTAAAATGATGAGAAAACTAGTTGTAGTTGGTATATTTCATGGCAACTTTTAAATAATGTGAGTCTAAGTATCGCAAGAATAAATGTTTGAAGAGTGACTTTATATGTACTAATTCTGAGATTGTTGTACCAAAGAGTATCCCTTTTACTGTGAGATAAGGCAATCTCTGCTTTTATACATGTACCCAGGGAAGGGGAGGTGCAGCCCTCCATATGGAGGGTGCAGGTCATGGAAGGGATTTAACCCTATGCAGGAAATAATTCAGAAGGAGAAGAGTGACTTTCAACATTCACTGTTTTTCTTCTGTTTTGCAGTTTGTCATCATTTTGGGATTCACAAGTCAAAGAATTACTTCAAGATTCATGCCTTACAGGGCCTCTGCCTCATTTTGGGGCTGTCTGAGGAGTTTGTACTAAAAACTGTTGCTTCTTGGAATGCTTGTGTTTGCATGCTAATTTGTCTTTCACAAGTCAGTGGGTAATGTGCTTTAATAATGATTTTTCTTCTTACATTAATTCTTTATGTTTTCTTTGTTTATTTTATTTTATTTATTATTTATTAACCAGGATGATGCACTAGTTCAAGGACCCTTTTCAGGCATATCTTGGCCCAAGCAAGAGACATTAAAATACAGTATGTGGATAACTGTTCTGTGTACAGAAAGTATAAAAGTACAACGTATACATTGAAGCAGGACTCATTAAGTATTAACAAAGTAGAAAAGGATGCAGCAGCAAACAATATAGATTGCAAACTTATTTACATAAGCCAGAACCATGGCATAGAGGGATAAAACCCTAACGATGGCTCAGGTGTCCTGGGTTCATTTCTCAGGTGTGTGAGGCGCTGGCAGGGAGGGATGGGCATGCCAATCCCAGGAGGGACAGCATTCACAGTTCTGATCCAATGTGAGGAGTAGCTGTTGAACAAGGTCAGCAAATCTAGGAAGGGGGAAGAGAAAAGTGGGGAGGGCATTACAATAAAAAAATCCCCCCAAATGGAATGTGGATAGCCGAGAACCCCAGGACAGCCTTAGGTTTCATGACTGGCCCAAGCAGGACACAGAGTAGGTTCAGGGAATTTGTAGTTGCTGGTAGACCTGGTATGGAGGAGGGGCACTAGATAACAGTGCCATAAGGATGATGTTTGGGGAAGAACCAAAAAAAAAAAAAAGTTAATACAGCAGCAGGTTTGCATCAGCATGCATTTTCATGACAATAAGTAGTATGAAAGTCTAAAGTGTGGAATCTGACTGACTGCAGGCCTCAGTGATATTATCAGAAAAGTCAAAACTGTACAAGGGGCTTAGCAAAAAGTATGAGCAAAGTCAGGGGCATCCTGCAAACATTCTGGAAAAGTGAGAGGTATAATTCAACCTCATGCAGCCCTCATGTCATTTGAGTTTGAGACTCCTGTGAGCTTGGGGAAATGTTGGCCCTCTACCAGACGTGTAAGACACACAATTGTGAGTCCAGTAGATGCAAATATAAAGTACAATTTTCAGCTAAAAACAGTTAATTTTGAAATTTGTCAAAATGATAGTAAAGCTTTGTTGTAAGGGGGGCTTCCAGTCTTCTGCAGCCTTCATGTGGTGAGCTGTGCTTTCTGTACTCCAGGTACTCTTATATACTAACCACACTATCTCTCATTATTGTGCCATGGAGAAAGGATAGTACTCCAAGGTACTGTAGCTTTGCACTTGACGCACACACACACACGTATACACACACACACACACACACACACACACACACACACACACACACACACACACACACACACACACGTTTAGTTGTAACTTGGCATTCTTATTTGACATTTGATTATCATGGTGGTACACTGATTACAGCTGACCATTTGCAGGTACAGTCTGAGTGAAACAATTCAGAAAGACGGAAGAAGAGAACAGAGACAGTAAGCTGTACATATCAAAAACAGAACAGAATGGAACAATATATACAAAATCTGTACAGTAACACTTACTAGATTTGACAACAATTATGAGAGAAATGTACATTCTGAAGTTTTCCTTGATTACGTTTCAGGTTTACATCAGAGTGGAAATGCTGTGTGGTAATGAGAGTCAGGGCAGGGGATGGTGGTGTTAGTAGTTTAAGAGAGGTTGACAAGCTGTGATGTGACCTGCTGGGAAGTGCAGTTTGATTTGGTCTGGAGGAGTGTTTTAAGTTCAGCTCTGAAGCTGGGAAGGGGGATTGTAGTTCCTTTACATGGAGGGGGGAGGGATTGCATATTTTAGGAGCCAGGATAGAGAAAGAGTGGTTGGTGCAGTGTCTCCTGGTTTGTGGGGGTCAAGGTGAGGGGTGTGGTTTGGGAGAAGCATCTGAGGATGTACTGTGTGTGTTTAATGTAATGCTTGTCAGCTAGTGATACGAATGAATTAGGCTGGAGAAGTTTGAAGATGAGAGAGCCTAGTAACATGTCTCCACCCTGCTCTACTGGAAACCATTTGGTGTTTTTGAAGCTGAGGCAATTGCACTCATGAGAGGGAGAGTTAGTGGTGATGCTACAGATTTTGTTCACTGTACTCTGTAGTGTGGAGGTGGTGGCTATTATGGGTAATCCATATTCAAGATGGGCCAGAAGGATATTTTTTTGCTGCCGTGCCTGGCTTGGATAGGTTGGATGAGATTTTCCTGGTACAGAAAAAAGTGAACTAGCTCGTTTTTTCTATACGGGTATTGAATGTTAGTGATTAGTCTAGGGATAGACTGAAGTATTTGAATGAGTTGGTTCTTTCTGTTAGTGTGCCACAAAGTGCGGTGATATTGAGTTAAGGTGTTTTTGTAGTTGTCTTTCTATTTCAGAATGGTTGCTGCTGGACCTGAAGTGTACAGTGTCATCAGCACAGAGTAGAAGTTGTGGAATACGACAGCTAATAGGTATGAGCCTTCTGGAGCTTTGTGCCTCTGTATGGATTGTTTAGCCAAGTTCTGGGGTTTAGTAAAGGTAGCATGGTTGTTTTTTCCATGACTGCTAGGGTTCATCCCTGACAGAATGAAGCATCTATTTTAACTGTGAAGAACCTGTTCTAGATGATGTCTTGAAAAAAGGTGAGTTATGTGTTACTAATGCCAAGTCTCTGAAGAGACAGGATAAGTAGATACTGGCTGAGAAGGTCAAACGTTTTTGTGAGGTCAAAGAATATTAACAAGTTACCTTTATTCCAAGTTGTGCAGAATGGTGTCAGTTAGGCAGCAAAGCCCCATTATTGTATAACACCTATCCAGAATCCATGATGTTTTAGGGGTGGGAGATGGTATTGTTGAATGTAGCTTGAGTTTATTTTTTTTCATGGCACCTTGCCAAAGGTGAGTAGGATAGAAATAAGGCAAAAGTGTGATGTGTTTTGGGGTTTAATGAGTGGTGTTTTCTAGATATTTGGCATTATATTTCGTATCAGGCAAAGCTTAAATATGTAAAGAAGAAGCTGGTTAGAAATTCCCTGCAGTGGTAGAAACACCAGGGAAAGCCAAGGTCTGAACCTGGGGAGAGTCTGTGCGCATGTCTTTAAGTAGGTTACTGATTTGTTTATATGATTTTTTTTCTGAAGTAGAAGGGAGGATAAAGGAAGGATGCTGTGGGAGAGAGGACAGTGGTGATGCTGCTGTTAGTTTGGAGGCTGGCTAAACTCTTTGTTAGAGTCAAAGCAGATGAGTGGTCCTTGATTAGTCCGGGTTAGGTTTAGAGAAGAATTGTTATCAGTGGATTTGCATGCAGTAAGTAGAATGACCTCATGCTAGAAGTGCTTGGATTTAAGAGAGATGGTAATTTTGTTTTGAGATATTTAGCTTTGTGCATCTATATGGACTGTTTAGCTAAGTTCTGGGGTTTGATAAGGGTAGCTTGGTTGTCATGGATAGGATTGTTTTTCAGTGGCAAGCTTCATCCCTTAGTTTTCAAAGAGCTCTTTGGTGAGCCATGATATGTGTTCTTGTTTATATCTGCAATGTTAGGGTCTTGGATGTTTATTATGGTAGTCCCGTTAAAGGTTGTCAGATGCCTTGTCATCTTGGTGATAATTTGTTTGGAAGAGAGTCTGAAGGAGATGACTTTGCAGGAGATTTTAGAGACAGTTTACTGATCTGACTGATGGGGGTGGGAGTATGGAATTGTTTGAGACAGCTGATGGTTCATTAGTGATTAGCAGGTCAAGAGTAGAGTGGTTGTTGGAATGCAGAATTGGCCGGGTGAATTTTGTGATTAGTTGTGAAAAGTTCTTGTTAGCTAAAATGTAGAAATGTCTTTTGAGTGGGAACCTGTGAAGCTGATGGAGAAATTTCCCCAGGATCATCAGATGTTTGTTTTAGTTGCAGTCTTTTTTTTTTTTTTTTTTGAAGTTGCTGGGAAAGACACGGTCAGAAAATAGGGTTTTAAATTTAGAAAGAGATTAAGTTGGAGGTAGATATGCTGCTGCAATAAGTAAGGATTTGTTTTTCTTTGTGTTGAATTTTAGGAGGACCCAGCTGGGGTCTGTATCTATTGCAGTATTGGCCTGGGCTAGGATCGTGGGCTTAACATGGCTTTTGTATAGGAATAGAGAGCCTTCTTCTTTCTTATTAGTAGATTTTGCATCATACTCATAATTAAGTATATATGTAACCATGTTTGCAATTCCGGCAATGTACCATAAGCTCTTACTAGGCAAATATATTTTACTGTATAAAACTTCCAATCTCTCACTTCTGTCTGGCATCATGTTTTCAGTGATGCATTTTTATCACCACTGAATAACTGGCATCATGTTATCAGAGAATATGCTTTTCTCACCGGTTGGTAACTGTCATCAGGCTGTCAGTGATTACAGTTTTATTACTGGCATCATGTTCGCAGTGAATACATTTTTATCACCATTGATTAAAGGGCGTCATGTTATCAGTAAATATGCTTTTATTGTAATTCAGTAACTGGCAACATGTTAGTGCATATGCTTTTATCAACATTCAGTAACTGGCATCATGTTATCAGTGGATACGCTTTTATCAACATTCAGTAACTGGCAACATGTTATCAGTGCATATGCTTTTATCAACATTCAGTAACTGGCATCATGTTATCAATGATATGTTTTTATCAACATTCAGTAACTGGCATCATGTTATCAATGATATGTTTTTATCAACATTCAGTAACTGGCATCATGTTATCAATGATATGCTTTTATCAACATTCAGTAACTGGCATCATGTTATCAATGATATGCTTTTATCAACATTCAGTAACTGGCATCATGTTATCAGTGCATACGCTTTTATCAACATTCAGTAACTGGCAACATGTTATCAGTGGATATGCTTTTATCACTGCTTGGTAACTGGCATCATCTTATAAGTGGTAAGCTTTTATCATTCGGTAACTGGCATCATGTTACCAGTGTACATGTCATATGGCACAGTAACTGCAAAGCCTAGAAAAACAATGGTTCTGGTGGTGGTGGTGCTATTGCTGTGTGTGTAGATGGATATGTCATGGAAGAGGACTGCACAGCTCCTGATAAAAGAGAGTAGGTATGCTAACCCAACGGGATGCTCTCCATGACCAGTAAAATGGAGCCAGAACAACTTTGTGTTTATCATGGCCACTACCTCTAGAAGAGTTCAGATGTCTGATCTCTAGGTGCAGACTGGATTCTAAAGAGGATTATCCAGGGGGCTGATACCTCTCAACAGTTTCACAGTGATAGAGACCAGCATTTTATTCACACTGGATACATGATTAATAATGGTGATAGAAGTCAGGAGACAAAATGTAAGAGATATCAGGTGTGTTTATGCTCCTGCCTAAATCTGCTAGTGAACTGGGCCATTTGAGGTACCAAGCACACCTCACTGCTAGCCATACTTGTGACCAGGGTTCTGTAATGAACTTAAAATGTTTTTACATTGAGGTAGCAGCTGTATAAAGTGCTTTCTTTTCTGGAATGTGTGCATATGAGTTTGGATGATGAGGACCCCATTTACAGTCTGGATAATACTGGTTGGAAGTAGGGTACCAGAAATAACAGCTAAGATGAGAACAACAGGCATTTTGTATGGGCAATGAGCGTTGTACACCTTGTAATGTAATTCAGAGACTGAACTAAGGAAAACTGCACTGATTTATAGACTGTGTATGGCAGATATGGGTATTGTGCGTGTACTTTTAAATATATGGGAATAGATTTTTGGTTGAAAAGAAAAATGTTTTTGTTTTTGTTTTTGCTTTCTCAAAGTAAGGCATGCACCCCCACTTTAATATTGATCAAGTAATATGTTCATATGCTCATTAATATTTATCAAGAAAACTTTGTTCTCTATATCATTATCAGCATGCAAGGCAAAAAAGGTCAGTATTAATGTGGTGATGAGTCCATTTCTTTAAAATTAAATCCAAAGGTATCAGCAGACAAAAGCAACTGGAAACATGCACGATCTTAAGAAATGCTGGTTTATTGAAGGTTACTGTGATAGTACATAGAAAAAAACACTTTCACCACTCAGGCTTCTTCAGGAAAGTATTTTTTCCATGCACTAGCACAGTAACCTTCAACAAACCAGCATCTGTTAAAATTGTTCATGGCTCAATGTTCCTTATGTTTGCAGACACTTTTGGATTATCAGCATGCACAAAGATCTTTTTCTATCCCAACCCATTAGAAATCCCAAGCACTCAGTAACTTTTATCTCAGACCTCCACAAATCTGTGACAGAAAGGCTCCAACAGTTTTAGCTTTTATCACTCATTCCAGTAAGGTATGCTTTTCTGACACTTTTTGTGAAGAATTCTATTTCATGTCAACAACTGTACTGAGCACAAGGGAGCCCGCAGGATTTTTTGCAGGGGGGTGCAAACCCAGAGCCCCACCCACATAGCTCACCACGCCCCCTGCCAACACAGCCCCGCCCAAGTCCACCAACCCAAGCCCCGCCCACACAGCCATTCCAGTGTCCCATTACTTGGCTATTTCTCCCCATTTACTGTAGACACTGTTCAAATCTGTGTGCATACTGTGTTATGCTTTAGTTCTACAATGATTACAGGCAGTTGGATTTAAATTTACAACTTTTATTTCAAACATTATAGCCCAAACACTGAGACATTTACTAAACCTAAACAAAGCAATAGTCTTGCAATGAAAACAGACTTGGCATTAAAGCTTCTCTACTTTTGAAACTCACATTCAATGAAACGGCATTGAAACCCACATTCAAAGAAAATGCATCTGGCCAGTGGCAGGTTATTTACCTTTGAACTGTTTTCAAGCAATAGGCTCCTTGCACACCGTTAGGGCCATGCAAAAGTTATTTGATTTACCTGATTGTATTAATTATAATATATAATTGAATTATATCCGTTGTATTAGACAGCAACACTTTTATATTTCAGTGTTTCATCTACAAATTCAGTGCCTGCTGCCGTCAAAGAATAAATTGCCTAGGTTAAATTAAAAAAATGGTAAGCTGGTATATTGCAATAGAAAATGGATGACAAGCTGAAAAACAGGTTCATAGTTATTAGGCATCTCATCCAAAGGAGGACATCCTAAGGACTGCAGCATACAAATGTATATGCTGTAGGAATAGAACCTCAAGCCTTTACATTAAGATGCAAGTATTCTACTTGTGGTGCTACTAACATAGCTTTAAAACTTTATACCACAATAGAGATACCATTTGCTAAACAAAATGGTTGCACATTGTAAATAGACTTGGCATGAGCAGCAGTGAACTTCGCTCTTAAAACTCACAGTTCCTTGAAAATGCACTTGAAAATTCCACCTGCTAACTCTAACTTGGGCATTTCACTTTCTCTCTCTCTTACAAAGATACCACACCCCTCAAGGCTTCACCCTTCATGCAAGAAATCTTGACAAAGCCTAAAATAAATAGGGACAAATTATAAATATGGCTCTCAGAAAATTGCAAGAGTAACAGGATTTGTGTTAGTATGCAGTCTCATTATTTAGCAACTTCAATCCTTTTTAAGAGGAATATGGGGCAAAAATCTGGACAGCTGAGGGTATGCTACCTCCCTCATACACACACCAAATAATTCTGGTCAGACTTGAATTAGTTCTGGGAAGGTTGCACTGAACGGCACCGTGCTTGATCTGAAGTGGGTGAAATCCTGGTAGCTAGTGATTGCAGCTCAGCAATGTGGAGCATTAAAGCATTTTTAGCAGAGCATTGTTTCATCACTACCTATTGTGTTTGCACATAAGCTGTAGTCATTTCAAACATTTGCCTTTTTGATTACTACAGAGTACATTTACCCACCAGAGCTATTGTGTTTTGACTTCATTGTGGAGCTAGTTGTTGCAGGGCTTGGCTTTAAGTAAGGTAGCAATGCTTATTTACCATATATCATTAAAGCCACCCAACTACAAGTGTACTAACACACAGACACTGGTCTCCAATAAAATGTAATGAGCTTCTGAAAATACTGTAATCCTGTCCTTTTATTACAAATACTGTCATATGCATTTCAATACCCAAGGCTTATACATTATCTAGCTATGTAAATATTCTCTGCATGGCAACAACGAAAAGGCTTTCAATGCTAGCAATTCTTTAGCAATATGCTTACTAAAGCTTACTTGCATCTTACAATGTCCGACAAGCTTACTAAAGCTTATTTGCATCTTACAATCTCTGACAAGCTTACCTGATGTTCGTTAAACCATGGCTACTTAAAACAGAGCAACAGGACACTGATAGCATGCAGTTCCTGAATAATAAGAAGCATAAATCAACAGTATAAAAATCTGATAGAAAACCAGAACATTTTGCAAAATCAAGGACAGATGAAAAGCCACGGTCATATTTGTGATCTACCTTGGATGGGGGAATACTCTGCACACTTACTGCATAACTGCTTCTTGCCTTCCTTGGACACATCCCGAGCCACTACAATGGGGGCTGGGGTGCAATAAGTATGTCATAATTTGAAGGCTCTGACACTTCTACCTCTCAACTTCAGAGCAACAAATCTGGACAAAGCCATACATAGAACTAGAAGTGGGACACAGGCCCAAAAATAAGGCCAATTTTTAAATATTGCTCTTATTAACTTAATAAAACAGGTAAATCTTGCATTAGTACAAATTTTCTGAAGGGTATAAAATCTGAAACTTAAATGTCTGCCATTATTTTCTAACTTCAATCTTTAATGACTTGCCACTAATTTGCCAGAAACCACAATTTTATGAAAAACAGACCAAAATGTGATGCAAATATACCTGTCAAAAAAGGGACACCTTTTTAATATTAACAGTTAACTTGAAGCAGCTAACAAAATAAGAGCATCCACATGCATTTCTGAAATAAAGGTAATCTACAACTGATCATTACAGTTATAATTGTAAACCCTCCACATTTTCTTCCAAAATTGCCATTTTGGAGGAGGCATTATTAGGGAGAGCAACATTTTGAGCCAGAATTGGGGACAATTGAGATGTTTGGATATTCCTAATCTACAAAGTGATTTGCACGCACCTCTCAACCTCTTAATGCAGGAAATCTGAACAAGGCCAAATATATTGGGGAACATAGAAACACTACTAAAAAATTGCTCTTGTATAAACTTAGACAGTCTTGCATTAGCATGCATTTTTCTGAAGATTATGACATCTGAAACTCAATGTCTGTCATTTAATGGCAGAGACAGGATAAGTAGATACTGGCTGAGAAGGTCAAAAGTTTTTGTGAGGTCAAAGAATATTAACAAGTTACCTTTATTCCACGCCAGCAGAATGGTGTCAGTTAGGCAGCAAAGCCCCATTATTGTATAACACCTATCCAGAATCCATGATGTTTTAGGGGTGGGAGATGGTATTGTTGAATGTAGCTTGAGTTTATTTTTTTTCATGGCACCTTGCCAAAGGTGAGTAGGATAGAAATAAGGCAAAAGTGTGATGTGTTTTGGGGTTTAATGAGTGCTGTTTTCTAGATATTTGGCATTATATTTCGTATCAGGCAAAGCTTAAATATGTAAAGAAGAAGCTGGTTAGAAATTCCCTGCAGTGGTAGAAACACCAGGGAAAGCCAAGGTCTGAACCTGGGGAGAGTCTGTGCGCATGTCTTTAAGTAGGTTACTGATTTGTTTATATGATTTTTTTTCTGAAGTAGAAGGGAGGATAAAGGAAGGATGCTGTGGGAGAGAGGACAGTGGTGATGCTGCTGTTAGTTTGGAGGCTGGCTAAACTCTTTGTTAGAGTCAAAGCAGATGAGTGGTCCTTGATTAGTCCGGGTTAGGTTTAGAGAAGAATTGTTATCAGTGGATTTGCATGCAGTAAGTAGAATGACCTCATGCTAGAAGTGCTTGGATTTAAGAGAGATGGTAATTTTGTTTTGAGATATTTAGCTTTGTGCATCTATATGGACTGTTTAGCTAAGTTCTGGGGTTTGATAAGGGTAGCTTGGTTGTCATGGATAGGATTGTTTTTCAGTGGCAAGCTTCATCCCTTAGTTTTCAAAGAGCTCTTTGGTGAGCCATGATATGTGTTCTTGTTTATATCTGCAATGTTAGGGTCTTGGATGTTTATTATGGTAGTCCCGTTAAAGGTTGTCAGATGCCTTGTCATCTTGGTGATAATTTGTTTGGAAGAGAGTCTGAAGGAGATGACTTTGCAGGAGATTTTAGAGACAGATTACTGATCTGACTGATGGGGGTGGGAGTATGGAATTGTTTGAGACAGCTGATGGTTCATTAGTGATTAGCAGGTCAAGAGTAGAGTGGTTGTTGGAATGCAGAATTGGCCGGGTGGGTTTTGTGATTAGTTGTGAAAAGTTCTTGTTAGCTAAAATGTAGAAATGTCTTTTGAGTGGGAACCTGTGAAGCTGATGGAGAAATTTCCCCAGGATCATCAGATGTTTGTTTTAGTTGCAGTCTTTTTTTTTTTTTTGAAGTTGCTGGGAAAGACACGGTCATAAAATAGGGTTTTAAATTTAGAAAGAGATTAAGTTGGAGGTAGATATGCTGCTGCAATAAGTAAGGATTTGTTTTCCTTTGTGTTGAATTTTAGGAGGACCCAGCTGGGGTCTGTATCTATTGCAGTGTTGGCCTGGGCTAGGATCGTGGGCTTAACATGGCTTTTGTATAGGAATAGAGAGCCTTCTTCTTTCTTATTAGTAGATTTTGCATCATACTCATAATTAAGTATATATGTAACCATGTTTGCAATTCCGGCAATGTACCATAAGCTCTTACTAGGCAAATATATTTTACTGTATAAAACTTCCAATCTCTCACTTCTGTCTGGCATCATGTTTTCAGTGATGCATTTTTATCACCACTGAATAACTGGCATCATGTTATCAGAGAATATGCTTTTCTCACCGGTTGGTAACTGTCATCAGGCTGTCAGTGATTACAGTTTTATTACTGGCATCATGTTCGCAGTGAATACATTTTATCACCATTGATTAAAGGGCGTCATGTTATCAGTAAATATGCTTTTATTGTAATTCAGTAACTGGCAACATGTTAGTGCATATGCTTTTATCAACATTCAGTAACTGGCATCATGTTATCAGTGGATACGCTTTTATCAACATTCAGTAACTGGCAACATGTTATCAGTGCATATGCTTTTATCAACATTCAGTAACTGGCATCATGTTATCAATGATATGTTTTTATCAACATTCAGTAACTGGCATCATGTTATCAATGATATGCTTTTATCAACATTCAGTAACTGGCATCATGTTATCAATAATATGCTTTTATCAACATTCAGTAACTGGCATCATGTTATCAGTGCATACGCTTTTATCAACATTCAGTAACTGGCAACATGTTATCAGTGGATATGCTTTTATCATTGCTTGGTAACTGGCATCATCTTATAAGTGGTAAGCTTTTATCATTCGGTAACTGGCATCATGTTACCAGTGTACATGTCATATGGCACAGTAACTGCAAAGCCTAGAAAAACAATGGTTCTGGTGGTGGTGGTGCTATTGCTGTGTGTGTAGATGGATATGTCATGGAAGAGGACTGCACAGCTCCTGATAAAAAGAGTAGGTATGCTAACCCAACGGGATGCTCTCCATGACCAGTAAAATGGAGCCAGAACAACTTTGTGTTTATCATGGCCACTACCTCTAGAAGGGTTCAGATGTCTGATCTCTAAGTGCAGACTGGATTCTAAAGAGGATTATCCAGGGGGCTGATACCTCTCAACAGTTTCACAGTGATAGAGACCAGCATTTTATTCACACTGGATACATGATTAATAATGGTGATAGAAGTCAGGAGACAAAATGTGAGAGATATCAGGTGTGTTTATGCTCCTGCCTAAATCTGCTAGTGAACTGGGCCATTTGAGGTACCAAGCACACCTCACTGCTAGCCATACTTGTGACTAGGGTTCTGTAATGAACTTAAAATGTTTTTACGTTGAGGTAGCAGCTGTATAAAGTGCTTTCTTTTCTGGAATGTGTGCATATGAGTTTGGATGATGAGGACCCCATTTACAGTCTGGATAATACTGGTTGGAAGTAGGGTACCAGAAATAACAGCTAAGATGAGAACAACAGGCATTTTGTATGGGCAATGAGCTTTGTACACCTTGTAATGTAATTCAGAGACTGAACTAAGGAAAACTGCACTGATTTATAGACTGTGTATGGCAGATATGGGTATTGTGCGTGTACTTTTAAATATATGGGAATAGATTTTTGGTTGAAAAGAAAAATGTTTTTGTTTTTGCTTTCTCAAAGTAAGGCATGCACCCCCACTTTAATATTGATCAAGTAATATGTTCATATGCTCATTAATATTTATCAAGAAAACTTTGTTCTCTATATCATTATCAGCATGCAAGGCGAAAAAGGTCAGTATTAATGTGGTGATGAGTCCATTTCTTTAAAATTAAATCCAAAGGTATCAGCAGACAAAAGCAACTGGAAACATGCACGATCTTAAGAAATGCTGGTTTATTGAAGGTTACTGTGATAGTGCATAGAAAAAAACACTTTCACCACTCAGGCTTCTTCAGGAAAGTATTTTTTCCATGCACTAGCACAATAACCTTCAACAAACCAGCATTTGTTAAAATTGTTCATGGTTCAATGTTCCTTATGTTTGCAGACACTTTTGGATTATCAGCATGCACAAAGATCTTTTTCTATCCCAACCCAATAGAAATCCCAAGCACTCAGTAACTTTTATCTCAGACCTCCACAAATCTGTGACAGAAAGGCTCCAACAGTTTTAGCTTTTATCACTCATTCCAGTAAGGTATGCTTTTCTGACACTTTTTGTGAAGAATTCTATTTCATGTCAACAACTGTACTGAGCACAGCACACTGGTTAATGTTATCTCAAGATGTTTGCTTCCTCAATTTTGTTCTTCGCTGGAGGTGCCTTTGTCATCCCTGTTTGTGTGTTTGACAGGTGATCCAATGTCCTTTCACATATCGGACACTTGCTATGGGATAATTCTGTGTGTATGTGTTTGGGCACCCTGCAATAGACTGGTGACCTACACTGATTATTTGCCTGCTTTACATTCATTGTATACCAGGATGGGTTTATTCCCCATGGTCATGACTGGAATAAAGAGGAGAACCCGAGAGTAATGAAGAGTGTACATGTTCCCTTAATTTGCGGGTCATGCTTTTTCCTTCTTATTCAGTGATTTCTTCTAGAGAAAATCCTACACATTTTCACCGTACTTCAAGTCGCAATTTCTACTGCTCCTTATCTGTTATCTTTAAAAGATCCAGCTCCTTTGAGCCTCTGTTCTGATGTTTTGCTGTCTAATTAAGAAAAGAAAACACCAAAACAGCATAAACTATAGAAAAAGTTAAATCCGCTTCTTCGTAGAGCACACAACAAAGTAAAATTTTATTAAGCGCTTTTCATCTGATGCCAGACTTCATCAGATAAAATTTTGATATAATTTATCTTCATCTGTTGTTAACGAAGAGCATGCAAATTTGTTTGTGAAAGTTTTCACATTTGCCATCTCTAAAAGAGCTCTGATGGCAGATGTCTTGATTGATTTGAAATTATACATAAGAAAACTTAATTTGCAGATTCTGATGGATGATAGCAGTAATACATTGTGGTTTAAGAGTGCCTAGTACATTTAATCCCTCCTCGACCCTATGTTAAGTGTGTATGAAAAAGTTTGTGAGATGGACTTAAGACAGAGATTAATGCAGCAACCCATTTCTTCCAGAATTCTACATTCTCCCAACTTTCCCAGCTTTTCAATCTCTTACTACCGTCAATCGTCCCATCTTTCACCCCACCCTTCTTCTTTAGAGCCATGAAAATAATAAACTGGTAACAGCTGTTGATAAAATACCTCCTGACGCCCCTGTAGGTGCTGATGGCTTTTATCCCTGGTTTATTAGCCTCTGTCATGAGCACATTGTCGATCATGTTATTCACTTCTACAGACTGTACCTCACTGACTTCATCATGACTGATATTCAGAAACAAGCCATCATTGAACCCATATCAAAACAAGCCATCGCTGATCCCATATCAAAACAAGCCGTCGTTGAACCCATATCAATACAAGTCATCATTGAACCCATATCAAAACAAGCCGTCGTTGAACCCATATCAATACAAGTCATCATTGAACCCATATCAAAAGTTAACTGATCTCAGTCTGCATCTGACTTCAGACCTAGTTCTATTGTTCTAACTCTGGGAATAGCCCTTCATGAATTAAGTTTTGTTCAAATTCCTAAATGCTCCTCCAAATGCCATGTGTTTTACAGGCACCGATATAAATTTTTGTCTGACAGAAATATGACCACTGTGTACACTGTGCTGCTGATGGACTGCAAAGCATGGGTAAAGGCCTTCAAACTGGGACAGTATTCATTAACTTCAGCAAAGTGTTCACTTTGGTAGACAACCCCTACTGTTGAACACTCTGGTGTGTGGTTTACTAACAATGCACTTAACTGATTTAAAGACTTTCTCACCCACAGGAATTCAAAATTCAAATAAATCCTTCCATATCATATTCGGCCCCATTATCCAAAGGTGTCTGTCAAGAATCTGTCCTTTCCCCATCCTAGTCTTCCTTTTTATAAGCAAGGCCTCCTCAGACTGACATAGAAATCTGTAGGTCAAATCAGTGTCACTGTTTTTTGATAACAGTCAGAACAAGACCAGAAAACCTTACTAACTGGCCACTAGACTACAAACTTAGCCTTGGTCTTTTTGTTGTTAAATATATATCCTTTGGTACACAACACAAATGTTAGGAATTACCTCCGCTGGTGAATTCTCTATACAGACTCACAACCCCTGGGAACCTTTACTTGCTTCCAGTACCTTGGGAGCCTTATCTTTAATAACTAAACAACCAAAACCAAATCCAAAACTAAGACTCTCATTCTGGACAAAGAAAATATTCTGCTTCTCACCACTTGAAAGAAGAATGACATTAGGTAAAGGGGTCCAACTCACCCAATTAGAATACTGTCTCCCCATAACTTCAGCAGACTGTCCTTCACTATTTTGCCTTTTTTATCTGTCCAAGATAGAAACAAGTTACTTTGATTGCTTACATGAACTATTTCAACAAAACACATTTCCTTTCCCTTTCTTACCTGGTTGTCTGACTTGCCTCATGGCTCGGCCTACAAATATCCACCTTAAGTTTAGTCCAAACTCACATCAGGCACTTGTAACACCTAGGAACAAAGTGCAGTTCACCAATGACAGCATCTGCACTAGTTCCTATTCTCTGAGAATCCATACTGCCCGATAACCAAACACCACCAATGCACTGTGACTGAGTCCAAAAACACCTGTACCAGTCACAAAAAATGTTTGAATATTTAATCAAAATAACTCTCAGACCAACAATAATAATGTAGGCAGTTAAACACTTTCATCTGCATTAAAAATACTAAAGGATGGTTGAGTCTGAAAATGGTCTGCGAATCCAAGCTCTGCCACAGTCTAAAAATTAACTAAATAAAATAAATAAATAAATAAATAAATAAATAAAAACTACAGAATCAAGAACATATTAAAGGTTAGTTTGCTTTATGATTTAGTTTGTTGATTTACAGCTGAACTGTATCTGCATTTCAGTCTGCAGTGTTTTACAGAGTAGTTCATTGTACACTGAGAGTTGTTGACTTTGCAAATGTATTTTTTTTTCTTTCAGATTTGTAGTTGGTGAACAACATTGGTGAAATCATTCTCTTATGTTTGTAATCTGAGGCTAGGGTATAACAGGAAAACAACCTTATTCTTTTTGTGTTGTGTCTGGTATCTCAACACATCTAGTTGTGAATTGATTGCTTTTGACAAAACCGTGATCTTGCCACACTACAAAGAGTTACAGTTGCTTCTTTTCATGTTTTCTCCCAAGTGAGGCATTTAGGGACAGTTAAATGAAAAAGTTGTCACTCTGGCATAGAAGGTAAAGCCCTGACTATGAATCAGTCTGCTTCAGTCTGATTAGCAGCTCAGAAGCTTGGCAGCATGGCTGACTGGGAGGTAGTGATGGTGAATCCCAAACAGCTTCAGGTCATGTACCTCTCCTGACCCGACTACTGCAAGAGAGCCAGAAGGTGAGAGACTCAAAATGATTGGGGCAGTGTAGGGAACAACATGATCTTGGTAACCTAAAGAGGTGATCGTACTTGGCAAACCATACAGAAGAGGGCCTGTGTGTGACGGCTCATAATGGTCGCTATGGTGACACAGGTATCCATGTCATCCCCCAAGGTGAGAGGGTTAGCGCTTTACATACAAACTAGGTCTTACTGCCACGTTACTGGTGAGAGCACTAGACTCCCTGATATTTGCCTGCATGCCTGCTTCCCTTTTGGATCTCGATAGATTCTGTAATCCCTAGGGAATGAATGGTCTTGAATCTGATTGTGGAGTGGCTAGACAGTCAGAGGAGAAAAAAACATCTAGAAAAAGAAAAATCAAATAAGTTGATAAGTATTTGTCCTGTTCTTATGATTGCTATGGTATATCTATGTTATCACTTTTCTAACATTTTCATAAGAAGGCATGGATAAAACCTAATGTTGAAAGGCCTGGATAGGTAAAAATATGCAAGGATAGAAATAAAAATGATGATGATGATGATAACAAAGGAAAGTTTTGTGGTCCAGAAATGAAACCGCATAAAAGCAGCAGTTTAAACTGGAGTAAAGGAGGAAGGGAGAAATGTGTTTAGTGCTCTACCTACATGCATACATGCATAGATACATACATACATACATACATACATGCATACATACATACATACATACATACATACATACATACATACATACATACATGCATGCATACATACATGCATACATACATGCATACATACATACATACATGCATACAAATGTTTCAAGCACGGGCATTAAAAGCCCTTCTAGCTTGCCGATATACCAAAACACTTGTTCCTATAATAGGTGTCCAGGCGGTTCTTAAAAATATCTAAACTAGTGCTTGTTTTAATGTAATTTTGTAGTCTGTTCCATGCATCAGCTGCTCTGTCAGAGAACCAATTAGTACACTTCTCATTCCTATAGAATCTTCTATATAGGTTGTCTGATGATCTCCTGTTAGATATCTGTAAGAGACATAGTACAAGTTCAAATACTTTAGTATTTCATAATAACTTCAATTTTCACATCCATGGATGCTCTTGTTATATTTCCACTGTACTCTTTCCAGTTTACTCATGCTTGTTTTTTCACGGGGTTTAAGACTGGGTCCAATGTAACTGACAAACCATGACTTCATCATTTTTGATTTCCTAGACTTTATAAATCATTTTATACAACCTTTAGTTCTATAATTATCATTAACCAATTGGATGATATGATTAGAAAAACTCAGAATTGGATTTACCCATATGCCCAGGTCCTTAAATGAGTCTACAGTTTCAATCAGTGTGTGCTGTATTAAATATTCACTTTTCAATTTTTATCTCCCAACTCTCATATGCTTAGTTTTTGATGTATTTATCAGCATATTATTCTCTTGTGCCCAAATAGTCCATTTTATCAAGTTATTTTGCTCTGGATGTGGGGAAACTGCTTAACTCATGGAGCTTTGATGTAGCAAAAGATTAAGAGCTTCATTGGAGAATGTGAGTGACAGAAATGGTGTTGGAGAAGGGAGGCCAGTGGACAGGTTGGGGTGGGAAAAGGTAGGATAGAAAGGCAGAGGAACGAAAGGTATGGCTAAAGGTCATCTAAGGAATACAGGCAGAGTCAAGTGAAGGGATAAAGTAGATGATTCAGCCACAGAAGGAAGGACAATGAGGCGAACAGATGCAGAGAGCATTAAGTAGTGATAAGAGTCATAGTGATTAGAAGGTGCAGATGGAGGCAGGCAGGGAAAGATTGCAGGGCTATGGTGCAAAAATGAAAGAGATGACAGCCACTATGGTGGCAAAAAGATGCTTTTGGTGATTGGAGACTCTGTTACCAAAGAGATTAAAAGTCTTGCTGGTGACAAAGGAGAGACTAGATTTCCATGAAACTAGCTTAAATTTAATAAGACATGGGAGGAGACAACCAGGGAGTTCACCAAGGAGAAGAATTTGTGGATGTGATGTATGAAGCCACAAATCCCATATCAGAGGAGGTAAGTAAGGTAGAAGTAGGCAGGGCAAGACAGGTGTCAGAGAAGCATAGGAAAGAGTTTGGAGGTAGTGTTCTTCTGACATCTTACCTGTTTCAGCAGTCAGCAATTTGAGCAAAGAGAGGATTAGGGAATTATGAGTAGCTGTAGCAGTTGACAAAGGAAGAAGTCTTTGGATGGTAGGAGGATGGTGGGGAATCTATCAGAGAGGTCAGTTTTGTGCCATTGTTAGGTTTCACTGTAGAGCAGATTGAATAGCATGACTTAGTGCTGGCTTGGAAAGGTACATATCAATAGTCCTACCGTTTAAACTAAGATGAAAGGAGAGGGAGTGACATAAATGCAGAAAAAGGGGATAGTAATTTAGTTGGTGGATAAAGGAAAAACATATATTGAGGACAGCAGCGGTGCTACAGAACATGGTTGGGTAGTATTACTTTGCACTGCAAGGGAGCTGTAGGGAGTGGTGCAGGAGGGAAGGATGGACATTCCTTAATATTACAATGTAGTATAAGAAGTCTGGTTGGGGGGGGGAAGTTGCATGTAGTGATGTAAGAGGGGATGGTGGAAATTACATAGGTATTACAATATAACAATGTAGTGTAAGGAGTCTAGGGGGAGCTGGATGCATGATGCAGGAGAGGAGGGTGGATACTTAGTATTATGATGTAACAGTGTAATACAAGGAGTCAGTGTAGGGAGACAGGGACCTGTTGTCAGGGACATAGGATGGGAGGTTAGACATTACTTAGTATTATAATGTAACAATGTAATATAGTGAATCTGGGTAGGGGATGGGGAACAGCATGCAGTGATGTAGGAGGGGAAGGTGGACATTACTTATTATTACAGTGTAACATAAGGAGTCTGGATAGGAAGATGGAGGAGTTGTAAGCAGTGATGCACTAAGGGTGGGTGAACATTACATAATATTGCAGTGTAACAGTGTAATAGTCTGGGTAAGAGGGTGGGGTGGGTGCTAGCATTGAGACAGGAGAGTGTGGATATTGCTGGTATTTAAGAAACATTGACTAGTGACAGAAAGGGGTGGAAACTGGAGGTTCCAGGGTACAAGGTTTTCAGGCGTAACAGTGGAGGGAGACATGGAAGCTGTATATAAAGTTACACAGAGGAGGGTATGAAATATTAGGTTGGAGAAGGGAAGGATGAACCTCATCCTATGAAGACACAATAAAGGAGGAAGATGAGAGGCTGGAGTAGCGATTAAAGGAGTATGGGACGAGGAAGAATATAATACTCATTGGTGGTCTTAGTGTACTGACAGCACATTGGGAGACTCCAGAGTTCTGGGCAGAGAAGTGTGAATCGAGGTCCTGGACTGTAAGGGGTTCAAACAACTGGCAATGGGCTTTTCCAGAAATTATTTCTGGTTCTGTTCTAACCAACACAGAGAGGGTGGTAAGTGTCCAGTTACGGTATCAGTGTCCACCAGTGATTATGCTGCTGCTTGGTTTAGATTTGAGGAGGAGAAGAATATAAGTTCAAAGATGTTGGCTTGTGATTTTAAAGCAGATTATGTTGTGTTGAAGACAAAGACTGTATGAATTTGGGGTTACAGAGCAAAGTGAAGGAAGGTGTGGGAATTTGTCAGGGATAGTTTACTCAGGGTTATGGACAAGGGTTTGAGGAAGAGGCAAAATAAATAAAAGAAGAAAAAGGTAATGTAGCTACATAAAAATCTGAGGTTAGTAATTAGGGCATACAAGAGCTAGAAAAAAGGGGTTATAAATTAGAGGAAACATACACTCAAGGAGGCTTACAGAAAGGCTAAAAAGGTGAGGCAAGAAAAGGCATAAGTTGAAAGATATTTAGCAAGAATGGACCATGAAGGGGAACAATTAGTTATCTGTGCAAATATTGGAAAGGAGGACAGTACAGGTAAACATGGACAAGCAGAACAAAGATGAGAGGGATATCACAGAAGACTGGGAAAAGCAGATACTAATTTTCATTCTTCACAAAGGAAAGAAAAATAAGGGTGTCCTGCTGGGGAAAAGCAATAGCTAGTTACCAAGACACACAGTGCTGAAATGCCAAAGGAACAGGCTGCCATTGAGATGATTAAGACGAATGACTAGGTGCCTTATCTCCAAAGATCCACAGTAATCTGGCGTATCCTCTAATGGAGATCTTCCATATTCCACTGACCAGTGTAGTAGTGTCTGTGAACTGGAGGATAGCACATGTTATACCCTTGTAAGAGAAAGGGGGTATGGAATCTGACAAACTACTTTCTTAGCAGTGTCATGGACCACCAGAAATAGATTACTAAAAATAAATTTAAGTGCTTTCCTATACAACAGGAATTTCCAGGATATCATCACACAAGTTCATGACAAGAGAGAGGTTTTAATTTTGCTTAATTTATTACTGGATTGCAGTACAGATGAACTTGGTAGGAAAATACATGTAGACACAATCTACCTGACCTTTGCCAAGACCTTTGATATTGTCACACAAGTTTCATTGATAAGAAAACATGACTCAAGAACTGGATACTGTTGGGTGAAAAGTAGGATACAGGATTGTGGAGAGAGTATTAATGCCAGGAGTAAGGAAGGTGACTGATGGAATACTTCAGTTTTACTTACACTGTACTTCACTGTAGTTATTTCAGACTCATCTGGGGAGACTAAGAAGAGGATCATCCTCTTTTTTTTTCTCCAATTACACAAAACTCATTGCAGCAGTGGTAGACAGGAGGTCTAAAGGGAGAATTTGGAAAGGATGATCAAGTGGGAAAAAGAAGGCAACAGTTTATTACAGACAAATGCAAAGTGCTACACTTGAACAGCACCCCCCAAAGAAGAAACATCAGCTTTGAGAACAGAATTAATGACATCAGAGCAGGAAAAAGATCAGGAAGTGTTGATTCCATGTGGAATGGACTACCAACAACAGTAAGCTGAGATGGAACTGGTAACAGAAAAGAGAATGCTGGAGTGCATCTTCAGGGGATGGACTCCAGAACTAGTTTCCACTCTACAGAGACTTAACCAGACCACTCCTTAAACACTATGTGCAGTTCTGGAAGAATACAAGAAAGGGATTGTAGCATTCTGTAAGAAATCTTGAAGAAAAAAAGGCAGAGAAAACTATGTAGGAAGGGATGGATAAGGATATAACCAGAGACTAGAGATGATGGAGATTTTCTTACTAAAAACAAGAAGAGATGCAGGGAATGCAGTATTGGTATAGAAAATCACATCAGGAAAATTAACTGGGATAATTTTAAATGGTACTACAGAGGAGGGCAGGAGGTGGCATGGGTAATGGACCTTAACAACTAACTACTCTCTGCTTCTCTGACTGATTTTTTTTAGAGAGAGGTTTGTGGACGTTTGGAATAGACTATCAAAACAGATGGCAGAGAGGAAACCCACCAAAACTTTCAGTAGGAGTAGGTTGAGTTAAAGAAAAGGTCAGGGGAAGTAATGATGGAGGAGGGAGAGAACATTAACTGTACTTACAGAGCAGACTGGATATGCTTATTGTCTCTGCCTGCTATCAGGCAAATATAATGAGAGCTCCACATGAGTATTTTGTTCCCTTTTTTCTGACCCCTTCATTCTTCAACAGAGTTTACAACCAATATCTACCCCTCTCAGTTTTGCAAGGAAAATGTGGCCTTGGACTGTGTCGGTAGCCTTCCTAAAATCCAGTGAAATTACAAACACATGGTCAGCTTTTTCTACCTTGCAGCTGACTTCATCAGAGAATTGGATGAGGTGGTTCTAATAAGATTTTCATGCTATGAATCTTTGCTGGAATTTATTCAGAAGCTCAGATTATCCTAGACACATTACAGGATTTGGTTTCACAACAGCTTCTGTTGTTTGCCAACCACTCAAGTCAAGACACACTGGACTGCATTTTCACAAGGCTGTTCCTCAATTCCTTTGTAGATCAGTGCCACAAGTCTGCCACCTCTCTTATAACTTGTTCAGACGTTCTGTTAGGAGTTTTACTGAAACCCTGACAATCTTTTTTAGGTTTCTCAATTGGATTCTTCCAGGTCTCTGTTCCTTATCCCAGTGTCATTTCCACCTCCACATTTTTTATTTTCTCATCTGTCCATCCTCCTCCTGGTTCTTTCCTGATTTTCTACATTACCAGCTTCTCTCCTGCACTTTTGATTAACACTGACTCAAAGTATCTTTTTATAATATTTACCTGTTCTTTGTTCTGCTTATATTTTGAGTGTTTCAAAGCCAATTCACCAGATGTTCTTCATCTCACATTGCTGCAGTCCTTACACTTGGGTAGTCCGCTGTCTGCCGGTCAAGGCGCTTAAGACTGACATCAGCAGGGTACAAATGCGCATGACCGACACATACGCTCAGTCTTTTTGCCGCATGGTCCGATGCAGAAGCATCTGAAATTTTTCGAATTCGGAGTTTCAGACCGGGGAATATTTTAGTTTTTCTTGCCTCAGTGGTTTACCGGATGTCAGAAAAGTGAATAACTGTATTTTGTGGGAAGCAGATACGCATAGAGATTATCATACTTTGTGTATTCCTTGTTTGGGGCCTGAGCACGCGTTGTTGGGTGTCGCTTTGTAGGGTTCAATGGTTAGATTGTGCCAGGCTATCGAAGCGGTGTAATTATAATATGCTGTCGGATGCTTGAAGAAGCGACAAAGCAGCTAAACCCAGGCAAGAAGAGGAGTCCCAGGGGAGACTTTGATATTGCAGGATGTGGCCTCTCAGGAGGTAGGGTCAGCTGAAGGGGCTTCTCAGGTTACTGTACCCTCCCTTCCTAGGGTGGTTAGGCCCTCTCCTTCTGTTTCCAAGGCTTCTCCCAGAGGCAGGCCAGGTTTAGCTTCTGTTGGTGTCACTCCTAGTTCAACAGGATCTGTGCCCAAGAAGCACATGCTTAAAATGGCAGAAGATTTAATTACTTTGATTAGAGGTTCTTTGCCCCTCCTGATAAGAGGCCTAGGGTGGAACCAGAGTTGGGAGTTTTGAGCAGGCTTGGATGTTTCAGAGTCTTGGCTGAAGACTTGCAGGAGTACTCCTTATTCTGATTCTGATGCAGATGATTCCACTCCTTCTGCTTCCTCCAGAGGATTTTTCTTTTCAGAGACTCTTCATTCCATGAGGGAACATTTTAAGTGGGAAGGTCAGGACTTCTCTGATTCCAGGAAAGCTTTACCCAGCATAGGCCTTTGGCTATACCACTTGTTCTGGATGTTGTGGAAGATGTGTTTGCAGAGGCTTCACTTAATCCTGATTCTTTGCCTCCTGCTCCTGTTAAACCGGATAGGTATTACAGGGTACCTGAGGCTCATAAATATCTTTATAAGAGTCCTAGGGGACCCAGAAACTGTTAGTCCGGGACCTAAGGGTGTCAAGGCCTCTGTTGTAAAAATCCGTTCCTCCAGATAAAGAGGCCAGAGCTTTGGATAGATGGGAAAGAAAGGCTATACTTCTTCCACCTTAGCTATGAGGGCTTTGAATTGCCAGTTTCACATGTTGAAATATCAAAACTATCTTCTTTCTCAATTGAAGTCTAAGGTAGATGCTCTGGAAGGCATTGAGTGTAAAGAATTACGATTTGGTGCATGTCTCGAACAGGTGGGTAAGCATTCTTTGCAATGTGGTTTTGATGCTGTACAGGCCTCGTCTAGGGTGGCTGCCACTGGTTCAGTTCCACGCCTGGCTGAGGGATCAGAATTTATCTGACCATGTTAAGACAAGGATTTTGGATGCTCCTTTACAGTCTGATGTGTTGTTTGGTTCACCTGTGGAGTCAGTCTTGAAGAAAATGGAAGACAAGGCTAAGTCTATGCAGGCTGTTAAGGATTTTTGCAAGTTCAGCCGTTTAGTAGGAATTGGCCTGCTAAGGGATCCTTCTTATGATTCTCAGTCTAGGGGTAGATCTAGACGTGGTAGGGGCAGAGCTCAGAGTTCCTTTAGACCTAGAACGGGGAGTTCACCTGCACAGTCTTCGGGTGAGGGCAGGGGCCAGTCCTTCGTAAACAGCCCCAATGACCTACCTTTTCAGCTGCCAGATCCTTTTTGCCTGGCAGCACCTTTGGGAGGGAGGTTGGCACTCTTCAAGGAAAATTGGAGTTTGATTACTCAAGACAGATGGGTATTGGATATCATACACCAAGGTTACAAGTTTTATTTCCATACCTTACCTCCTTTCAAAGGCATGCCAGACGTTCCTCCTCAGCAAAGACTAGAGGCTCACAAACAAATTTCTCTGCTACTTCAAATAGGGGGTCCCTCTACCAGAAGTGGGCCTAGGATTTTATTCTCGCCTGTTCCTAGTACCAAAGAAGGGGAACACGTGGAGACCAATTTTGGATTTATCTATCCTCAACACATATCTGGACATTCCCAAGTTCAAAATGTTGGCGTTACAACTTTTGCCTCTGCTGGGCAAAGATCACTGGATGGTGACTCTGGATCTCAAGGAGGCTTACCTTCATGTTCCTATCAGGCTCAGTTGCAGGAAGTATCTGCGTTTTGGGCTGGGACTTCTCATTATCAGTTCTCTGCATTGCCCTTTGGCTTATCTACTGCCCAGAGTGTTCGAAAGTTCTGGCTCCATAGCTTTCTTCAGGCTAAGAGGAATACAGATCTATCCTTATTTGGACGATTGCCTGATTCTGGCCCAAGAAAAGGACGAGCTTCTTCATCATTTACAGTTTGTGATAGCAGTGCTAAGATGCCTGGGGTATTCTGTGACAGAAAAAAAGTCCACTATAGTACCCTCTCAGGACATGTGCTTTCTGGGTGTCAGACTGAATACAGTATCCCAGATGGCCTTTTTGACCGTCGACAAACAAAAGAATCTTTCTCTTTACTTCCATCAATTGTCTCATCAGTCCAGGCTGACTGCAAGGACAGTCCTTCAAGCCTTGGGGTTCATGGCATCTTGTATTCTGGTGCTTCCCAATGCCAAACTGCATATGAGGAAGCTACAATGGTATCTCAAAAATGTATGGACACAGCACTGCCAAGATATGGACACTGTCATTCAGATAATACCTTGCATTCAAAGTGGTGGGCTCAGGAATGTCACCTAAACAAGGGACTCTCTGTGACCCGACCAGAGGCGAGTCAGATTCTAACGACAGATGCCTCAGACAAAGCTTGGGGAGCTCATCTAAATGGAAAGTGGGTACAAGACACGTGGCCTGCCAGACTTCAACATCTACATATCAACCTGAAGGAGATGTTAGCAGTTAGCAGTCAATTTGCATTAATAGCTTTCAAGGATTTACTTCTTCCAGGGCAGGTGTTGGTTCTAACAGACAACACAACTGTCATGTGGTACATCAACAAGCAAGATTCTTATCCTCTATGCAGACAAGCAATGATTTTGTGGGAGACTGCTCTCAGTTTACAGCTGAATCTTCAGGCAAGGTTTCTGCGGAGCACAGAACTCCTTAGCAGATGTGTTGAGCAGACAAATTATGGATCCCCACGAGTGGAAATTGGATCCTCATGTATTTCAGAAATTGACAGTGTTATGGGGAACTCCAGACATAGATCTGTTCGCTTCTCCACTAAACTACCAGCTGCCAAAGTTTTGCACAAAAAGGTTTCATCCCACAGCTTGGAAAGTGGATGCTCTTTCATTCAATTGGAGCAATCTTCATGTATATGCCTTTCCACCTCTGCCTCTCCTCCCAAAGGTACTCCTGAAAGTCAGACAGGACAAGCCAAAGATGATTTTAATAGCTCCAGATTGGCCTCAATAGCACTGGTACCCATTACTGAGAAGTCTGGTACGGGAGCCTCCATGGCCTTTGCCTTCGATTCCACACCTGCTGTCTCAGGAGAGCAGTCATTTACTCAATGTCAAACTTCACTCTCTTCATCTAACAGCCTGGCATATTCTGTTTTAAACCCTGGAGGGTCTCAGCTTCCTCAGCAAGTTTTGAATGTTATTTTGGAGGCCAGAAGGCCTAGTACAAAGATAAATGGAAGAGATTTTTATTTTGGAGTACAGCAAAGGAATTTGATGTTTCTCAGCCTAATTTAAGTGTGGCTCTTCAATATCTTACTGAGTTACTGGACAAAGGTTTGTCCTTCTCTTCTATTAAGGTTCATGCTGCAGCAATTTCTGCTCACTATGACTGTGACCCACCATTGTTTTCTCATCCTTTGTTTAAGCAATTCCTTAGAGGGGCAAAGAATAAGACCCCCGCATTAGAGCTCCTACTCCTGCTTGGGATCTCAATTTTGTGTTGGAGAAACTCACTCTACAACCTTTTGAGCCTGCAGCTACTGCCGAGTTGAAATATTTATCATGGAAGACTGCTTTTGTTGGCCATTACCTCTAGAAGGGTTTCTGAATTACAGGCCCTTATGGCAGTTGAGCCTTTCTTAATTTTCCATAAGGATAGGGTATCTTTGTACTAATCCTTCCTTTATGCCTAAAGTGGTTTCTAGTGTGGCTTTAAACCAAACTATTCATTTGCCTACTTTTTATGCAAACCCCAAAATAAAGGGGAAAAGATTTTGCACACTTTGGATATACACAGGCAGTTGCGATATTATTTGAGCAGAACTAAAGGATTCAGGCAGTCTCAGCAGTTATTTGTTTCTTTTGTTTTGGGTTCTCAGGGCAAGCCTGTGTCAAAACAAACTATTTCTAAGTGGATTGGGTTTTGTATTGCTTTCTGTTATTCCCATCATGGTAAGGAAATTCCAGCTGGGATTAGGCCTCATTCCACTAGGGCTACTGCCACTTCTACAGCTTTTGAGGGGTGGCAACTAAAGATATTTTGGAGGCAGCTACTTGGAGTTCAGTGCATACTTTCTAAGCATTACCACCTTCCACTTTACTCTAAATCTAGGGCTGGTTTGCCACTGCAATTTTACAGGGCATGTTGGCAGCTCCTACTGCTTTATAGTTTGCCATCCTCCTTACCTCTGCTTTGGGATTCTACCCAAGTGTAAGGACTGCAGCAATGTGAGATGAAGAACATAGTACAGTTTTGTACCTACCATAAATGTAGATGTTCAAGATCCACATTGCTGCTCCCTCCTTCCCTCTGTAGTTAGGCGGTTGTGTGGTTTGGGTTGTGAATATTGTGGATAGTGTATATATTGTACATATGATTAGTGCAAGGGTGGTTGGTTGTTTTTGCTGTCTTTTGGTTTTGACCTTTCCTTTTAGGGTCTTCTGACATCTGGGGCAAGAAAAGACTGAGGATATGACGTCGGTCATGCGCATTTGTACCCTGACGTCCTGATGTCAGTCTTAAGCGCCTTGACCGACGTCAGCTTATTACTTTGATATTACCGAGGACAGCGGACTACCCAAGTGTAAGGACTGCAGCAATGTGGATCTTCGAACATCTACATTTATGGTAGGTACAAAACTGTACTTTTCTCTCCCATTGTTCTTCTTTTCCCATATTTACCTAAAGAAGGTTTTATTCCATATTTTAATGTCTGCTGCTAAACATTTCTGCATTTTCCCTTTGGTCTTTTTGCTTTGTCACCTTTTCTGTAGCCATCATGTAACCATCCTTGCACTTGTGTTTCCATTCCTTGAGGTTACCCTTATTTTCTTTTGCAGATATGTTCATTTTTGTAGTGAGCCATACTGATTTTTTTCATCTTTGGTTTTGCAGTCTTTTTATATATTTTTCATACTTCCTCAGATTATCTTTCTTGTGTTTTCTAAAAATGCTTCCACTTTTCGGGTTTCATGTGACCTATCCAGGTCTGTGCTTAAGTCTCCATTTCTGCAGTATCAGTTCTGCTATAATTCTGGTCTTTATGGCCCTCTCCTGATTTTTCTCCATTGCCTGTGTGCCCTTCATTGATACTTTGCAGTTGTTATACCAGGAGAGACGTGACTTGTAGTTCTGTCATGATATTGCTTTAGAGTATGAGACTGTATTCTTCTGTCATGATAATGCATTACAGTATGAGACTGGATTCTTCTGTCATAATATTGCTTTAGAGTATGAGACTGTATTCTTCCTTTTTTGGTTCCTTCTAATACTTTTCTTGTTCAAACCATTTGGGAGCAAATAAATTCCACTGTTTTCACTGTCCAGCTTGGTTGACACCATACTCCATTCTGTTGTTGTCAGATGGATAACTTGCACTGTAGCTATCTTGCTTTTCTTCATTCCATTCCTTGAGTCTATCACTGACTAGCTTTTCCACCCTTCATACTTGCATTAGGTGGCATGCAGATGGTGTTCCCGTACTACTTTTCCCTTTTTGCTTCAAACACATTTATTGGTAGTAAGCTTAACTTTCATTTTTTTTCTCTTTATTTACTGTTTCTCATCTTCCAGTGTCACGTGTTTTTTCTAGCCACATCTTGCAAATATTGCATTCTGGTATCATTGCCTATCCCTGTCATTCCTGTATGCCCTACACTCCATCATCCTTGCCTACCCTGCCCTTCCTGTGTGCCCTGCAATCCAGCATCCTTGCCTAACCTGTCCTTCCTGTGCCCCCTACACTCTATCCTTGCCTACCCTGTCCTTTACGTCCACCCTACACTCTGGCATCCTTGCCTACCCTGTACTTCCTGTGCACACTACAGTCCTGGAATCCTTGCCTACCCCATCCTTCCCGTGTACCCTACACTCTGGTACCGCCATGTTTCGTCCTTCCTATCATCAGCCCATTTTCTGGCATTGGTAAAACACACTCTTGCATTCCTGCCTCTCATCCCATTGAGTTTTCTGTTTCTACCTCCCTGTGTTTTCCTGGGCTCCTGTTATCCACACAATCTTGTTCCTAATGCTCTTGCTTCTGTTTTCTTTCTCCTGCATGTCATCTGTTTGGGACCTATTTCTTTTCATCTATATTTCTACAGTATCATTGTCCTCATTTATTCCCTCTTTGATTTTTTTTTTCCTTTCTCTTCCATATTCCTCATCGTACTAATTTCTTCCCTCCCACTGCCACTCTTCAGTCCCCCTATTTGCCTTCCATTTCTGTGTCCTTTTCATTGCATTGCATAAGATTTGCTTTAGGTTTGTGCTGCTTCAGCCGTTTATTCAATTATCAATAGAGTCTCACCCATCTGAAGGTCTAAGCAATGCTTGCAAAGTCAGGATAAATTTGTTATCATAGATCGCCAGGCCTAAAAGAAAAATAAACACCCTGTTTTTGTGCGGTTGGCTTAAGACAGATTTGAAACTTTTCAGTCTGCGGTATCAGTATCTGTCAACTCATTACATAGTCCTAATACTCGGTTTCTTTAATGCCTGACAAGTACTCAGCTGTGCTAGCAACCAATTCCAATGTAATGCAGGTAAGTCATTTTATTTATTTATTTATTTGTAGTTTGTTTGCCAGGATGGTCCATTGGGCCACAAGGAGCCCGTTTCTAATGGAGTCCCAGGGAGAAAAGCTCCAGAAAAGTACAAATTACAGATTGCACATAAGAATTACAGATTACACATAGGAATACTAGTTACAGATTTCAAACATAAGCTATACAAATTGCACATATTAAGTAAGCTTGACAAAGTAAAAAGATCATATTAGTTATTAGTACAATGCTAAAAATGTTTTTTTTTACAATTTTTGTAATTGTAGTTAGAACTACTAAGTAGTGATTTCAGCAGATTTATAAGTATACTAAGTCATACAATTCTTTAGGGGTTGAAACTGTAGGAGGGTATTATGAGATTTATCAGTTGGTAGGAAGGAAACTATAGTATAGGAAGATTAAGTAGGATGGGAGCAAGATCATTCCCATTTTGAAGTTAGTTGTGAGTGTAGCAAGGTTTTGAACATGGAGAGACTGTTTGTGATATGGATTAGAGGAGGGAGAGAGTTCCAGTGTTGAGCTACAGTGAAGGACAATAGATGTTTGCCTGTTGGACGGACAGGTTTATGTAGCTCAATTAGATTTTGGGAATGTGATCTAAGAAGTCTGTCTGGCTGATGCATTTTGAAGGTGGAGGCAAGGGGGGTACAGAGAGAAGGGTTGAAAATGAGTTTGTGTGCGTGGATAAGGTGAATATAGGTAAGGTAATTGGGCAGTTTAAGCCACTTTAGTTGATATAGGGCATTACAGTGATGAGAGGTACCTCTATGGCCTATTGCAAATGTTGATATCTTGTTATAGCAAGAGGAGAGTTTTGCCTTGAGGGAAGATTGCAGGTTAGTAAGGATAGAGGCACCATATAGGAGGGATGGAATGAGGTATGTTTTTGCTAGGGTGAGACTGGTGGAGGGAGAGATGTAGTGATTGTGGTGGTAAAGCATGCCAATTTTCATATGTGTTTTTTTTTTATGTTTACTTTTTGGTTTTCAAACTTAGTTGATCATCAATAAGTACTCCTAGTAGTTTAGAATTGGAGACTATTTTGAGAGGGGTATTGTTTTGGCTGGTGATTGAAAATTAATTTTTATCTAGGGTGGTAGTTTTGGATGGGATAAATATTATTAGTTTGGTTTTGGTAATGTTGAGTGCTAGATGGTTGTGAAGCATCCATTATTCAGTGGAAGAGAAGGCATCTTGAGTTAGTTTAGATAATGTGGAGATAGAAGGGGAGTTGCAGATTATGGTAGAGTCACTGGTGTACTGAATAAGACTTGCATTAGGGATAGCTTGGTAGAAGTCATTTATGCATATATTGAATAGGAGGGGGCCTAAAATTGAACCCTGTGGGATACCAGTGGGAGTATTTAGGAAAGGAGAGATGGCTTTTTTCCATTTAACTGTCTATTTCTGTTTGTAACATAACTGGTGAACCAGTTGATAGAGGAGTGGGATAGATTTAGTTTGGAGAGGTTAGTGAGAAGAAGGTTGTGAGAGATTGTGTTGAATGCCTTAGAGAGGTCTAGGAGAGGGTGAGACGATATGGGCAGAATCATGAGCTTTGTTAACTGTTTCTAGGAAGGAGAGGAGAGCAGTAGTAGTGCTATGGCCGGGTCTGAAACCATGTTGTGTGGGAGTGAGAAGTTGGTTATTTATGAGATAGGGTAGTAGCTGTAGATGGATGCATTTTTCGAGAAGCTTGGAGATGGGGGATAAGATAGCTATGCGGCAAAAGTTTGGAATATTATTGTTGTTGCCCCCTTTATGGAGTGGGATAATAAAGGCCTTTTTCCATAGCTGGGGAACATGGCATTCTGAGATAGACCAATTTATTAGGATGCAGATAGGAAGGGCGATGGCTTCTGCAGCTACTTTTAGGAAGTAGGAGGGTATCTCGTCAGGGGCATTGGATCCAGGTTTTATTTTTAGGAGCAGTTTCTTCATGGTAGCTATGGGGATGGGGTTAGTGGAGAAGGAAGGGTATTGAGACAGGGCAGGGCATGTTGGGGGAGGGAGGGGTGAGTGGAGGTGAGGGTGGGAAGGCTGAAATGTTAGTGAAGGATGATGTTAGTTTCCCTATGGAATCTATAAAGAATGAGTTAAATTGGGTGGCTAAGTCCATGTCAGTGGCATTTGGGTCTGGGCAGGGGTTTTCTTTTTTGCCAGGGTGAAGGAGAGAGGAGATTCCATTCAAAAATTTTTGGGGTTTGTATTATGATTTTTTGGAGTGTAGAGAAATAGGCTTTATGGTCTGAGATAATAATTTTTTTTTACTTTGTTATGTAATGTTTTATATTCATTGAGGGTGGTGATATTTTAGTTTGTATGGTAGTGCTTCCAGGCTTTATCCCAAAGTTGCATAATAAGTAAGGTATTTTTGGTTAATCATGGTACGGGATTGCTTCTTATGCGTTTTGTTATCAGTGAGGCACAGGAATTGAGCAGGTTTAGAAAAGTGGAGTCAAAGTAGATAACAGCGTTATCTAAGGGCAGGGTCTTAGGTGGGTTCCAGTTGATTCTTTTGAGTGCATCAGAGAATTTCTAGGATTAAAGTTTTTTAGGCTTCAGATAGTGCTGTAGGTATGAGTTAGTTGTAGGGAAGAGGGGAGACGGTGGACAAAAGTGGGGAAGTGGTTGCCTAGTGGGTCAGGAAAAATACCACTACTGGAGATTTAGTGAGGATGGGAAACTAGAATCCAGGCTATGGTACTCCCAGTGAGGACGTTTTTGGAAGGCCTAGTTGTTGAGTTTATTAGATGAGTGAAGTTATTCAAGTTTATATTGAGTGAGTTGGTAGGGGATTGAATTGTGGCCCAGTTTATATTAACATTCCCCAAGATTATTGTTTCATTAGTAATATTGGTGAAAAACCTGGAGAGAGTATCTTCCAGGGTTGAAATATTATCTCCAGGTGGGATGTAAAGGGATAGTATACTTATAACGTTGTTTATTTAGATGGAATAGGGCTGGAATTAGTTCTGCATTACCAAATTTTGGAATAGCTTTGGTGTACGGGGTTACCGATAGAGATGATGAGTAAAGAAGAGCACCTCCTCCTTTTTGTGTGTTCTGTCTCTTCTTATTATTATGCAGTAGTTAGATAGTATTAGTTCAGAGTCTTGTATATGGGGTTTGAGTCAGGTTTCTGAGGTGGAAAGAATATCAGGCTGGTTTTGGAGAAGCCAGGCATATAGGATGGGAATTTTGTTGTATATGCTCTGGACATTAAGAGCTAAGAAATGGAGGGGTTTGCCTGTTGTGGGTGGAGGATGGGTTTGGGAGGTTGAGTTGTGTGTGGGAGAGGAGCCAGCGTTTGAGTGAATGTCCCCGAAGAGCAGGATAGATATAAGCTGATAAAAGAGGTATTTGGATTGTAGTTTATAGGTTGTTAGCTTTATGGGCATGTGTCTAATGAGGATGGGAGTAGTGTTTTTGGGGTAAGGTATGAATTTAAAGGGGAAGAGCAAAGTCATAATGAACTTTACTTTAGGAAGCTAGCTTTCCGAACCTTCAGAAAATATTGCCTTATCCAGGTAGGCTGTGCTATTTGTGATTGTTTGATCTGACAACCTTGTTTTTGAGACACCAATCTCTGGAATGTTAAAAGTGCCCCATGGAGACCAAAAGGTAGGACTCTAATGGAAGTGTCTGTGATGTAGACTATGAAGATTGGGGAAAGATGGGCGAAGGCTGCCAGCCTAGTCAAATAGAATTTGATACATAATTCTATCATTTGTATAAATAAATGTAAAATACAGGCTTGTGTTCTTAAATGAAAGAAAACACTGTAAAATGTGAACTTCAAGATTGTTGCAACATTGCCATCTGCTGTAAGGAAAACCAAGCCAAGCATTTCATATGTTCTTTGAAATTACATTTATCTAAAAAATGGTGCCGAAGCGAATGGCTGAACACATTTTTTCTATTGTCTTAACTTAAGAAGTAATTGTTAGAGTATACATGTGAAATGTCTTTTATTGTTGTGGTTTCCTGAGCAGGTTTTGGCTTGCTAAATGGTACATTTTGTGGCCTAGGAACTCCAGACTAAGTGTCAAAATGTTAAGTGTCAAAATGATGTAATTTGGGAGGGCCTTAGTAGAGCTGTTTGTTAGTGTTTTAAAAGCTGTTGTTCAGTGAGAGACTGAAAGCATTTGTCTTGGACCATCAACCCAGTACTGCTTATGCTCTTTATGTCTGTAAGTAGGATTATAGCACTGTGTTTTCTGTTAAGAATAGCTAAAGATTAGAAAGTTAGATTGTGTTTTTCTTTGACATCAGACCTGTCCTACTGTATTGTTTTAAGTTTCTATGTGATCTCTGAACTCTCAGATATCTCTGTGGTGTAGTAGTAGTATTGTCTTGTGTTTTAATTATTTATTATTAAATAGTTTAAAAACCTTTACCTGTGGCTGGTTTGTGTAGAGCTAGGCTCTAGACTACATTGCATATTTATAGAGTTCATTGTAATTGGCCACTCTAATAAGCCTTAGACTGAATAGTCACATTGCCAATTGGATAATAATATTGCACAGTAATAACTGGACACCCTTTCAAGGGCCTTTGAGTAGCTGATAATTATTAAGCTGGTGGTGGCAGTAATTACTTCCATATAGTCTGGGTAAAGGGGCACAGCTGGAGAATCTGTGTCAGCCTTTCCCAGGAGTGTCTGTGAAGTTGTATAAATACTTATCTCAAAGTGTGTGTGGTGTGTCAGCTACCTGGGCAGGGACACAAAGCACTGGTTGGACAGAGAGGGTGCTGGAGGTTAGCTTGCCAGCTAGGCTGAGATCTGGACCCTATAGCTGTCCCAGTGGGGAGTCTTATTGGGGACCTGGAGAGTGAGAAAGCAACCAGCCCCAGACTGACTGTGATGTCTGTGCGCACTTAAGGGAAATTGTACTTTACTGTGAGTATTTGTTGTTCTTTCCTCTTCTATGAGACAACCTCCCTGGTGTTAGTGGTGAGGATTGAGGCTCCTTGATTGCTGGGCCAGGGCATGGCCGTTACATCATGGTGGCAGTGGTTGGGATACGATATCCTCAGTTGTGGTTTGCAGTGGTGGGATCCACTTCACATACTAATTGGCTTGTAGTGGTGTGGGTAGAGTGAATCCTGTAGCTCATGTACAGTGATCTCTGAATGTGTTTTGTACTCTACATCAGCCATGTCGTGTATACTCAGAGTTCAGCTCACAATTGTTTTATTTCTTTTGTTAGCTTAGTTAGTCAGGGTGAGCAGGCAGCATGTCAGCACAGGAGTATGGAAAGCTGACAAGGAGCCAGCTGGTGGAGATGTGCCAGGCTAGGGGACTAGTGCATGGAAACCTGACTAAGGCAGACCTGATTGCAGCTTTGGTTACAGCTGCATCAGAAAACAGCATCCAGGAGGACAATCAGACTGGCAGTGGAGATACAATGTCCTCGGAGAATGGATAGCTTAACCTTTCTGTGAAGGACAATTGGACTGGCAGTGGAAATACAATATCTTCGGAGAATGGACAGCCCAACCTTTCTGCAGTGGACTTAAAAATCCAGCTGGAGCTAAAGAGTCTTGAGTTGGAGGCCAGGCGTTTGGAGATAGAAGCCAAAGAAAAGGAGCATCAGAGGAAGCATGAGAGGGAAATGCTGACTCTTTGCCAAAGTCCTGGAGGTAATGGGGAAGGGAGTAACTGGATCCCAGAAGCACAACAGGTCAGCAAATGGCTTCCGCAATTTAAAGAGAGGGATAATTTTGATAGTTTCATTCACATGTTTGAAAGTCTATGCAAAAAGTATAGTGTTGACCAAGGGCTCTGGGTACGGTTCCTGACCTCCTTACTCCATGGGAAAGCTGTAACTTGTATATCAAAAATGCCTGACTCTGTCTGTTTTGATTACACTGCTGTAAAGAAATGTCTGTTACAGTGTTTTAAGCTAACACCTGAAATGTATAGGAAAAAGTTTTGTGAGCATATACACAAGAGAGATGAAAATGTACGTGAATATGTTGTTGAACTGAGCACTTATTTTCATAGCTGGGTCAAGTCACCACTTTTGAAGGGCTGACAGACCTTTGGGTGAGGGAACAAGCCCTTAGCACTTTGCCTGAAGACATGAGGATATGGCTAGCTGATAGACAATGTGCTACTTCAGATAAGTTGGGGAAGAAGGGAGACCTATACCTGGCCAACAGGGCAGGCCTGCACAGGAAGGGGACCCCCAGTACTGCTCATGGGTCTAAAGGAACCCATGGTGGGCAGCACAGACTGCCCCAACAGAATCCACCAGTAGCAGGGGAAGCCACTTGTCCAGGTATGTGCAGGACCTAGGGTGAAATGTTTTGAATGCAACCAGTGGGGCCATGTGGCATACAGATGTCCACAGAGGCAAGGTGGGGAACCAAAGGTGAGGGAGCCAGTAAGTGGGAAGACAAAATGCCGACAGTAGGTTGTCTTGAGACAACAGGGGTATGGAACTACCATCCTGCAGATGTCCTGAGAGGGATGGATTTGGATGAGGCAGTACCATGTACTTATGCAGTTACATGCAGTGAGGCTAGGAGACAAGCATGTGGGTTTGGTAGCCTGAGGAGACCCAGACAGGCTGCATACTTGCAGTTAGGACTGGTGAGGTGGCTACTTCAGGGAGAGAGCTACTCTGTAGCAGTGAGACTGAAGGTGAGCCACAGCTGCTTTTGGGTACTGATGCTCTCTTGGACAGGGTAACTGCAAAGGTAGAGGTGAGTAGTAGTACCCAGGCTGACAGTGAGGCACCACTGTCAGAGGATGCCAGACTTCCTGTGGAAGGGGAGCTGGGAAGGGTTACAAGGAGAGAGTTGAGACAGGCTCAGCTCTCAGACCCTACATTGCAAGGCCTGAGGCAGGTAGCTAGGGAGGCACCTGATTCTCAAGGGAAGGGGGAATCTGTATACTGGTATAAAGGGTTATTATAGAGAGAGTGGACCCCTGAGGGAGGGCTAGAAGGTGAGAGAGTACAGCAGTTGGTAGTGCTTAGTGCTTACCGTCTGGTGCTTCTAGCCATAGCCCATGATATTCCATTTGCAGGTCATATGGGCATAAAATGTACAAAGAGGCATATTATGCAAAACGTTTATTGGCCTGGAATTTCCAGAGATGTAACAGGGTACTGCAGGACCTGTGAGCAGTGCCAAAAGGTAAGCAAGGCAGGAGACAAGGTGAGAGCTCCTTTGATGCCTTTGCCTGTGATTGAGGAGCCATTTCAGAGGGTAGCTATGGATATTGTGGGTCCTCTGAGTATCCCATGTTCCACAGGGAAAAAGTATAGCCTAGTGGTAGTGGATTATGGTACACAATACCCTGAGGCAGTGGCTTTGCCCTCCATTGAGGCAGAGAAGGTGGCAAATGCTTTGTCAAAGATTTTCAGCAGGGTAGGTTTCCCAAATGAAATACTGACTGACCGAGATGCCAGTTTCATGTCAGACCTGCTGGCTTGTCTGTGGAAGTCCTGTGGGGTGAAGCACATGAAGACCACCCCCTATCATCCCCAGACTAATGGTCTTGTTGAGAGGTTAAACTCTACAATCAAGTCCATGCTACGGGCATTTGCAGATCAGTTTAAGAGGGAGTGGGACAAATATTTGCCCCATCTGTTGTTTGCTTACAGAGAGGTTTCCCAGGAATCCACAGGTTTTTTACCCTTTGAGTTGCTGTATGGGCATAGGGTGAGGGGACCTCTAGATTTAATTTGAAATGAGTGGGAAGGTGAGTGTGAGTCTCACAAGGAGTCTATTGTGGCATACGTCCTAATATTCAGGACAAGGCTCAGGGAACTCATGGGCTTGGCCCAGGAGAACCTGACAGAAGCCCAACAACTGAAAAAGGTGTGGTATGACAGGAATGCTTGCACTAGAGAGTATGCTGTGGGGCAGCAGGTAATGGTTCTCATTCCTGTCAGACACAACAAGCTGCAAGCAGCTTGGGAGGGACCCTACAAGGTGGTAAGAAAGGTAAGTGATGTTAATTACATGGTGGAAGTGCTAGGCAGGAGGCAGCAGCACAAACTGTACCATGTTAACATGATGAAACCTTACCATGATAGGGGGGCCGTTGTGCTGAGCATTTGCAGTGGATTGCAGAAGGAGTCTGAGGGAGATCTGGGGACTGATCTCCTCAGTGAGACTCTGGCTGACACCTCCGTAGAAGGGGTAGCAATGTCCCAGCATCTATTTCCTAACCAGGTTCAAGAAATCCAAGCAGTGTTGCAGGAATTTGGGGACGTGTTCACTGGGAAACCAGGGTGCACCCACCTGGTGCAGCAGCAGGTGGATACAGGACCCCAAAGGCCTATTAGGCAGGCCCCTTATAGGGTGCCTGAGAGATTCAAACAGACTCTGACGGAAGAGGTACAGGAGATGTTGGAACTAGGGGTGATTCAAGAGTCCAGCAGTCCCTGGGCCTCACCAGTGGTGTCGGTGCCAAAGAAGGATGGCAGCACCAGGTTCTGTGTGGATTACAGGAAATTAAATAGTCACACAGAGTCAGATGCTTACCCCATGCCTAGGAGAGATGAGGCCCTAGAGCAGCTGGGTGGGGCTAAGTATCTTACAACCATTGATCTTACCAAGGGTTACTGGCAGGTGCCCTTGACTCCCAGTGCTAGAGAGAAGTCATCCTTTGTGACTCCTTTTGGCTTGTATGAGTTCACAAAGATGCACTTTGGGATGAAGAATGCCACAGCAACTTTCCAGAGGCTGGTGAATAATATCTTAGCAGGAGCAGGAGGGTTTGCCCTTGCTTACCTAGATGATATTGCCATCTATAGCCATTCCTGGCCAGAGCACCTTCAGCATGTCAGGGAGGTGCTGGGCAGACTACAGAGGGCAGGGTTGACCATTAAGCCGAGCAAATGTCAGGTGGGTAAGGCAGAGGTCTCTTACCTAGGACATAGACTGGGGAGTGGTAAGATAAGGCCAGAACCTGCCAAAGTGGAAGCTGTTCAGGCATGGCCTGCAGCTGTTACCAAAAAGCAGGTGAGGGCATTCTTAGGGACAGCAGGGTACTACAGAAAGTTCGTCCCCAGTTATAGTACCATAGCTGCTCCCTTCACAGACCTGATAAGGAAGAACAGGCCAGATAAGTTAGTGTTGACCCCAGCATGTGAGCAGGCATTTCAGAAGATTAAAGAAGCTTTGGGAGGGCCCCCTGTGTTAGCCAGTCCAGATTACAGCAAAGAGTTTGGTGTGCAGATGGATGCTTTAAACCATGGGGTGGGGGCTGTACTTAGCCAGATTTCTTCAGAGGGAGAAGAGCACCCAGTAGTTTATCTCAGTCCTAGGCTCCAACCCAGGGAGGAATGCTATGCAGCGGTAGAAAAGGAATGTCTAGCCATAGTGTGGGCCCTGCAGAAACTTCAGCCTTATCTGTATGGAAGAAAATTCACTGTAATGACAGATAACAACCCTCTAACATGGTTAAACAGAGCCAGTCAGCAAAAATGCCAAGTTACTAAGATGGAGCCTGGGGTTGCAAGCAGTGCAGCACCGCAGTGGGATTAGAAATGCCAATGCAGATGGGCTCTCAATACAGGGAATAGGGTGAGGTACCCTCATATAGACCTAACCCTCTCAAGTGGTGTTTCTCAAGTGTCACTTGAAAAACTAGCTCGAGTTCTCCAGGGGGGAAGAGATGTGAAGATTGGGGAAAGATGGGCGAAGGCTGCCAGCCTAGTCAAACAGAATTCGATATATAATTCTATCATTTGTATAAATAAATGTAAAATACAGACTTGTGTTCTTAAATGAAAGAAAACACTGTAAAATGTGAACTTCAAAATTGTTGCAGCACTGCCATCTGCTGTAAGGAAAACCAAGCCAAGCATTTCAAATGTTCTTTGAAGTTACAATTATCTAAAAAGTGGTGCCGAAGTGACTGGCTGAACACATTCTTTCTATTTTCTTAACTTAAGCAATAATTGTTAGAGTGTACATGTGAAATGTCTTTTATTGTCGTGGTTTCCTGAGCAGGTGTTGGCTTGCTAAATGGTGCAGTTTGTGGCCTGGGAACTCCAGACTAAGTGTCAAAATTATGTAATGTGAATACTGGGAAAACCTAAATGTTAAAATGATGTAATTTGGGAGGGCCTTAGCAGAGCTGTTTGTTAGTGTTTTAAAAACTATTGTTCAGTGAAAGACCGAAAGCATTTGTCTTGGACCATCAACTCAGCACTGCTTATGCTCTTTATGTCTGTAAGTAGGATTATAGCACTGTGTTTCCTCTTAAGAATAGTATTGTTTTAAGTTTCTGTGTGATCTCTGAACTCATAGATATCTCTGTGGTGTAGTAGTATTGTCTTGTGTTTTAATTATTTATTATTAAATAGTTTAAAAAACTTTACCTGTGGCTGGTTTGTGTAGAGATAGGCTCTAGAGTACATTGCATATTTATAGAGTTCATTGTAATAGGCCACTCTAATAAGCCTTAGACTGAATAGTCACATTACCAATTGGATAATAATATTGCACAGTAATAATTGGACACCCTTTCAAGGGCCTTTGAGTAGCTGATAATTATTAAGCTGGTGGTGGCAGTAATTACTACCGCATACTCTGGGTAAAGGGGCACAGCTGGAGATGTGTCAGCCTTTCCCAGGAGTGTCTGTGAAGTTGTATAAATACTTATCTCAAAGTGTGTGTGGTGTGTCAGGTACCTGGGCAGGAACACGAAGCGCTGGTTTGACAGAGAGGGTACTGAAGGTTAGCTTGCCAGCTAGGCTGAGATCTGGACCCTATAGCTGTGCCAGTGGGGAGTCTTATTGAGGACCTCAAGAGCAAGGGAGCAACCAGCCCCAGACTGACTGTGATTTCTGTGTGCACTTAAGGAAAATTGCACTTTACTGTGAGTATTTGTTATACTTTCCTCTTCTATGAGACCTGGTGTTGGTGGTGAGGATTGAGGCTCCTTGATTGCTGGGCCAGGGCACGGCCGTCACATAGACAATGTCTTTTTCTTATCCTGTAGGGTTGATAGTATTTACCAAATTCATTTGATAAGGTTCAAAGTGGACAGAAACCTTTTATTTTTTTTTTTACTGAGTTTTTTCATTGTCATAATCCACACAGAGTTATTAAGGAAGATAGAAAGCACTCCAGAAGTTATAGCTACTGACTAGGAAAAAATGACAGAGGAGTTTAATAATAGGGTAGAAATCGGACCTCTTAGCTGACCTTTTTTTGTAGGGACACCCCTGATGTTTTTCAGTTTTGTTCCATTCCTCCTAAAATTAGAAATCATTTTGAAAATTTCTAAGATAATAGTGCCATCATTTACAATGTGTTCCTAATTTGGGGCCTTTTCCTTAGTTTTTCTTTTACTTTGTAAAAGTTGAAGGCTCTGGTAGAAATAAAAGAAAAAGAGCTATGGTTAAGAAGTAACAAGAATTATTTAGAGGGGCTGACAAAGGTTAAAGTATTACAGAATAAGGGGAATCTTACAAAATAAGAAGAGGCACAGTTGCAGAGTGCTAATGGGAAAATAAGGGAATATATCAATAATATGCATGAGTTTAGAATGATTGCTGTTAAACAACTGTTTTTTGATAATAACTCTAGAGCATAAAAATGTTTAGCACAATGACTTAAGCAGCTGATAATCAAAAGGGTTGATGCCAAACTTAAAGACCCTATAACAAGAAAAATAAACAGAGATCCTGTAGAGGTATTAGAGATATTTTGGAAATGTTATGAACATTTGTACAAAGCAGAGAAATGGGGAAATCAAGAAAAAGTACAAGTGAAAATAATTATGGATGACTTAAATATGCTAAGGTTAGAGGTAGATGAGGCTCAACAAAAAAGATAGGAGGAGATGAGATAAAAATGGTGATGTATAATCAATCTGTAGGAAAGTCTCCAGGGATAGATGGTATTCCTGTGGAAGTTTGGAAACTAGGAGGGAAGAAAGTGATAAAGATCTGGAACTTTTTGCTTCCATTCTGGAAGAAAGCGGTGGTGGCTGTAACACCTAATGATCATAAAGAACCATCAGAACCAGCTTCATATAGACCCATTTACGTTTTAAACCATGATTAGGAAGTGTTTGTCTATAATGGCTAAAAGAATGGCAAAGGTGTTGCCAAAATTGATAGATGTAGATCATTGTGTTTTTTGCAGGGGAGGCAAACATTTGACAACAATAACAAAACAATGATGATTCGGAAGGAAGAAGAATGTAAGAAAATAGTGCTGCTGTTGGTGGGTCTTGATGCAGAGAAAGCATTCAACAGAGTAAGATGGGACTTTGAGTAGGGAAATAGAAGCATCTGTACCCCCTGTACAATAATAAGTTGATTAGGGGGATATATGAGGGATCAGAGGCAAGAATTAAAGTGGGAGGGTGCCTCTCTCATAAGTTGTGTCTGAACAGAGTAACCAGGCATGGGTGTTCTTTCCCCCTTTGTTATTTGCATTATATTTAGAAACAGAAAATAAGGGAATCAGAAATCCATAATATAATTGTTATGGTAATCAAGAAAAGTTGGCTTTATTTTCAGTTTATAGTGTTTTGTACCTGATAAAACCAGAAAAGGACATCTCAGTGTTGTGGAACACACTGACGCAGTTCCAAATTTTTTTCATGATATAAAATTAATGAAGGTTAAACCCACACGTGAATTGGTTTGGCAACACCTATATTTATGGGGACATGATAAAATGAAGTATTTAGGAGTATGGGTTAAAACAGATTCTGTTATGTCAGCTAAGGACTTGTGGGAAGAGACCAAACAAAATATTATGCAAAAACTGGAAGATCTTGCTTATGGATATGGATTGCAAGATACCAGCAGAAAAATGTTTTTAGTCCCTTTAGTTTTATACACAGATCAGGCATATTTGTTTAACCAGAAGAGATGCGTATAGAAATTTAATAAAGAGTTGGAGGATTTTATCTGGGAGAGGAAGAGGGCAAGGGTCAAACTGTATAAGTTGATCCTTCCACTAGAACCAGGTTGTTAGGGTTACCTGATCTGAAGGGATATTTTAGAGCTACACAGTTAAGGGTCTTATGCATAATACAAGCAGAAAGGCAGAAAGCTACAGTTCAAAGTGGAAAGGGACAATGATGAGGCAAGGGGGGAAATTCAAGAAATGACAGAGTAGAATTTTTAATGCAAATGCTTAAGGAGAATAACAACAATCCTAACGGATATTATATTCATAATATAGCAGAAAGTATTCTAAGAAACCTAAGCCAACATGGGAATGGAGAAAGGAGATTCTACTGATAGGGATGACTGTACTTAGGGGTACAGAGAATAGGCAAGAGGGAGCTGGAATTTACTGGAGGAATTTGGCATAGGAATGAAGGCATTGGGGAAGAAATAAATAGGCAGTGAAAGTAATACAATGGGATGAGGCCAAGAAGACATTTGTACTGCAGGCTAGGGACTGCCTTCCCAATCAGGGACTGATAGTAGCGTACAGACAAACAGAAAGGGACAGGGAAAGAATTGCACTGGTTAAGTTCTTAGTTGAATCTAGAACAGAAGCTGCTGTTAAAAAGAGATAACTAGTAGCACATATAAAATATGGCACATTAACTATAGGAATCAATCAGAGGAGGTCAGAAAAGATTGGGAAGACAGATTAGGTAAGAAATTCACAAAGAAAAACTGGGAGGGCATATATATATGGCTCCCAAATGTGCAGCAAAGTCTAGAAGATTTAGAATTTTGCTTGGAAGTGTTTGCATAGGTGCTTTTATTCCTCAGGCAGACTGTAATGAATTTTTCATTAGGTATATGGCAAATTTTGGAGGTGTGATGGGGAAGAAAGAGGTAGATGGGAGAATATGTTTTTGGAGTGTAATGATTTGGCAGGCTTTAAAAATTCCTTACAGTTTACTTTGTCAGGAATACTGGGTGAGCAAATGAGTGTAACTAAAGAAATGAGTTTTTTGAGCTGAAATAAAGGATCTGAATTACGTAGACATACTAAGGCCTTATTAAGTTTAATTGTGATGGCTGCCAAAAAAGCAATTACTAGGAAATGGATGTCTAAGTCTAAACCAAGCATACTTGAAATAGTGAATATTGTAACACAGATAAAAGAACTGGAAGTGGGATCTTTAGAAAAGGGTAGGAGCAAATTATACAGAAAAAAGTAAATTGTGGGAATAATGCATGCAGAAAAAATGTTTTAGAGGGAGACTAAGGTTTAGGAGAAGGCAGGTATTGAACCGTTTATGTAATGTATTGATTATATTGCATAGAATATATGTGATGTAAAATAAATATAAACGTGAACTTGTTAATATGGTTTGTTTACTTTTTCATAAATGTAAGCTTGCCTATGTCACAAGTGATAATTCAATAAAGGTGTTTAAAAACTGTTCGTTCCAAAAAACAAAAAAAAAAAAAAAAAAATTAGAGAAGTCCTAGAAGTGCATTGGATCAGCTGGTGTATAATATGCAGCTCAGTAAAAGCAAGCAATACATAGCCCATATGGCAATAAAAATGTTAAGAGTTTAAAGCAATCAAAAGAGAGATGATATACTGATTATAGACAGAGAACAATATGACATAAAAATGTGTTTCTGAGCAAAGATGAATATCAGTAAGTTATGCTGAAAGTCATTAAAAGGACCTACAGATTCACTGATTTGAGCATAGAAAAAAATAGCTGCTTGACAGTTGATAGACACTTCATTTGCAGAATATCTGAGAATAGAAAGTCGTAGATTAAGATTTATTTTTGGCTATCTAAAATACAGAAAACTTGCTATGGCTTCATGGAAGATTAACTGTAGCCAGCAAAAGAAACAAAATAGAAGCCACGGCCACGTATATTGAAAAGGGAAACCATTTATAAATGTCAATCTTATGTTCAACTCATTTAATTTATATTTGGAAGATACAATAAAATATTGTCACCTGATGACATATTACTGATAATAGTTGGAAATGTTGAGACTAATAATGCCTAGTCCCATAATGAGAAGACTGACTGAAAAATCGAGACTTATGTATACTAAGTTTGAGATGGCCATTTCTCAGAATATTTCCTTTTTTCTGAGGGAGGTATAGCAATCTCAGAGCTGGTATACAAAAGTTCAGGGGGTGTAGCTTGCTTACTCCCACACTGGGGGCTTGCTGTCCTGCAAACAAAACAAGATTAATGGAAAAGAGCAACATTCGATATTCATTCTTCTCTTGCATTTTCAGTTTTTTTTTTTTAGGGGGGGGTGGCCATGAGTCGCACATTTCAATAGGAAGCCATTAGTGGCAGTCGGTACCAAGACTCTGTGCTTAGAGATATCAAGAGACAGAGCCTTTAGAGGTAGTGGTTCATGTGCTTTATGTAAAGAGCAATTTTCATCCTTCAGAGATTAGACATTTGTCTGAAACAGTTGGCATTGTTTTATCTTACTTTGTTGTACTTGAATGCAGATATTTTAAGAGGATTACAGGTATGGAAATGAGGGCACTGATATTCCCCAGCTGTGCTTACTTATATATGGCAGCTTAGGAAGAGGAGAATGTTAATCATTCACTTTTCATAAGCCAGATCAACTGAAATTGCAAGGGTGGAGTTTTGTAAGATTTTGTATATGAACTGGGATCTACATTTTTGCAGTTTATGCAAATTCATGAGATGGAAAATATTAGTTTTCTGGACATTTCATTATCCAGAAACAGTGAAAGACTTGTTACAAGTACATGCGTAAAACCTGTTTCAAGTAACAGTTACTTGAATTATAACAACATGTAATCCAACTGGTTAAAAGAAAACATAGTTAAAGGTGGTTAGGCTAAGTCACTGCACAGAATTAGATGAAACTTTTTCAAGGAAAGGTTTTAAATATATGTTTTATACAAGAAGTTACTGCATTCTGAAAAAAAAAGAACTAGAAAAAATGGCACAGCAGGCATTTTAAGCTATGAGCTTATTGTTAGACAGTGAAGATAGTGTTATGTGGAAAAAATTTGGTGATTAGGTAATGTTATATGAAACTGACAAACTCAGCAGATATGCAAAGTATCCAAAATGTCAGATCTATCAAGATAATGGTATAAGGCCATGATATGTACATAAGAAAGAAAAAATAAAAACTTGTTAGAGAAACATTTGAAACCCAAGGTTAGCGAAGTGGGAATAGTAAGGTGTATTAACTGCAACCAGCTGTTAATACTTATATAAAGGAGTAGACTGCAGTGCTTGTGAAAGGCAAACCTTATCATGTACTTGGTTCATTTTCCTAAACTGCTAATGATATGATGTATGTAGACTGATGCCATAAATGTATTGCATTTTGGATTGGACATATTCTTGTAAGCTACAATAGAGGGTCTATGAGCATATGAGTCTGACAGTTATTACAGAGGACTAAAGCTCTGACTTGTTAATGACCTGCTTCCTGTTTCAAACGTACAGGGTTTGAATTTTTCTACCTTCATTTACCTGCTGTGTGACTTTGAGCAAGTCATTTAACCAGACAGTGGTTTGGGACAATTGGGAATTTGGGCTAGGCTTCTTAATGATGATCTGGACTGCATACCTGCTGACTACCTATGGACCTGTGTTTACAGAAAGTGTGTATAATAAAAATGCTTTGTGAAAACATTCATTAGAATGTAAAGATGCTGTATTCCAATCTGTAGTCCATGAAAATAGTTTAGTTTGTGTGGAAAAGGTGCTACTGAGGAATTATTACATTACAGAGAATTCTCTTACCAGCCTCAGTAAGAAGCTGAGATCCCTCATAAAATCCTCCAAAGCTAGTTACGAAAATAAAATTGCCAAAGATTCCAAAGGCAACCACAAAGCATTCTATTACTATGTCAAGAATCTAAATGGCAATGCTCAGATCTGCTCTGAGCTACAACAGAATGGCATTAAATATACTGATCCCAAGGATATTGCCAATATCCTGGTATATCAATTCAGTGCCAACTTCACCCCCCTCTCACCCCCTAAATGGCCCATCTCAATACCAGAAGATTACCAAATTCCGGTAATAATGGCCACACACATAAAAAACGCACTCTCCAAAGCTGAGAATACAGCATCCATGGGACCAGATGACATCCCGGGCTGTCTACTACATGAACTACAAAATGAACTGGCACCTCACCTAAGTGTCATGTTTAATTATAGCCTCACCTCACGCTTCATGCCCACTGAGTGGCGCACAGCTACAGTTATCCCACTCTACAACGGGGGATCCGCCTTGGATCCTGGGAACTACCGCGCCATCAGTCTGACGAGCCTGATCTGCAAGGCTATGGAAAGTATTATCATGGAACGTATAAAAAAGACATTGGCAACCTTCAAACACTGGACCCCACCCAGTTTGGGTTCGTGAAGGGTCGATCTTGTCTCCTGAGCCTGATTGATTTCTTCAAATCAGTCTCCAGAGCCGTGGACGAGGGTAAGGTGGTCCACACAGCCTATCTGGACCTTGCCAAGGCCTTTGACACCATCCCCCACTCTGGAATCATAGACAGACTTGCTAATCTGGGCATTAATCCCTACGTCACTCGATGGGTTGCCAACTGGCTTACTGACAGAACCCACACTGTAAAAGTAGCCAACTCCAAATCTAGCTCCAGACAAGTGGGGTACATCAGGGTTCAGTCCTGGGACCGCTCTTGTTTGGCATCTACTTCTCTGACGTACAGGCCAACACTAAGGGACTCTGGCTAACAAAGTTCACAGATGACTGCAAACTGGGAGCCATTATTGAATCCCCAAATGATGTGGATACTCTACAAAAAGGCCTTACAGAAACAGATGCTTGGTGCCAGAGCCATGGGCTCAAGCTCAATGCCAAGAAATGTATAGTTATCCCCTTTGGAAAAAAACATGTACCCGTGAATTACCACATAGGTGGCAGTACACCAAACACCAAAAGTGTGATAAGAGACTTAGACACACAGGTGGACAGTGGTCTCACCTTCGATAACAACATCGCCACAACAGTCAGGAAATCCTTCTATATGGCACACCTCATCACTAAGGAATTTTCAACCAGAAAAAAGGAGGTCATTGTCCCACTGTGCTCATCCCTCATTAGACCCATTATAGAATACAACGCCCCATTTGGTATGTACCTCTCAAGACATCTGCAACAACTGGAAAGGCCGCAGAAATACCTCACTAAAAGAATCACAGGCCCAAAGCAGATGCCCAATGCTGACCGCCTTAAAAAACTCCAGCTATATACTGTCACATATCATCTACTCAGAGGTGATCTCTGCTTAACATACAAGGCCATGTCAAACCCAGAGCTGTTGGACATGCTACACTTAAAGAAATCCCAATCCCTCAGAGCCACACACTCCAGGGATCTAAGCCTTGTCATCACAATAAACAAAACATGCTGGAGGGATAGGTTCCTGACCCAGAGACTCCCCAGACTCTGGAATAGACTGCCCATACATGTCAAGCAGAGCACCTCTTTGGCCCTCTTCAAAAGGAACCTTGATGATTGGATGGGAGAAAGGAAATTCACACCGGGGATCACATCAATCACCCTGCTAGAGAAGGGTCCAGGGAAGTAAATAGTGTGGGAAAAAATAGCCAGGGAATTGTTATGGCTAGGCTTGTATAGGCCCTAGGGCCGATAGCCTAGTACCAACCTATGAGCCTATGGATGGTAGTTAAAACAAGATACCTGCCTTTTCCATGATTTGAATGAAACTGAAAATTTTAAATGTTGTAGAAAAGGATGATGGCTCAATGGATTACACAACACTGTTTTAATTATGAGTTTGATTAAATGTGTTGCCTAAGTCTGTTACTGATGCATAGTCTGAAGAAGTCTAAGGAGATGAAAGCACTTAGTGAATTATTGTTTCTTGTTTTTGTAGAATAAAGTGTGGTTTTGATGCTGATTTTTTATTGTTTTTGTTCTTTTATTACTTTGGTCAAAAATATCAGCCATCTTATCTTGGATTTGTAAGCCTGTTTTGTGGATTTAGGATTCTAAGATCATAGGTGAGATCTTAAACGTAGTGTTAGCAATAATATTAAATTAAAGGCTACCTCCTCTGGACAGTAGCACTTACAGCGACCATTTACCCCTTCTGAATTCTCTACTAACTCATAATAAGATAATTCTGTTAGGGGATTTGCACTATACATTCATCAATTGGGCTAATTTCTCATCTATGACCAAATTAGAAATGGAAATCATTGATATTTTGTGTTTGAATGTTTTTAAACAACTGGTACTAGAACCCATTAAGAACAAGAATACACTTGAACTTATTGCAATTAATCCAAAACAATTTTATAAATGGAACTAAGCACTTACCACCTCTTGGTAATTCTGACCACAATGCATTATCTTTTGATTTTCATTGTACTTAACCAGACAAAAAAAAAAAAAAAAAAACTACTCTAAGAAAATTGGATTTTTGATTATTTAAATTATGATAGCATAATTCAATCAATGTATCTGATCAACTGGGATACTTTGTCACTTGTGTCTGTTCAGGGTATATGTCTCCAAAATCAGTTTTGATGAATTCCATTGATGGAACGATTTCTGCAAATATCATTTGTAATTATAATAAGAATCAATTTCGGTAGAGCAAGAAATTAAAATATGTTTGCAATCAAAAGAAACAACTGTTTCAATGTGTTAAGTAACTGTCCACCTTAAAAATAAGTCCAATTATAATAGTTTAAGTAAATAATTCAAGTTAGCTTTACATTTTGGGAAAACATCAAGGTTATTTGATGATTTTTACAAATAGGAAGTTGTATTATAAGTACACCCTGCTTCATGTAGTAAAAATCAGATTACTTTGATATCTTATATTAATTAATTACTATTCCTATTTGTATTGCATTTGTATTTAATATAATTTCTAATATGCATATATTAGCATCATCAACCCTAAATGCAATGATTCAGAATGTTTAAAAAACAATCAGTCACACTGAAGTGCACTACTAAAAATGCATCAATGGGACCAGATAACATTTCTGGAATATTAATAGCAAAAATGTCTACTGAGCTAGTTAATGCATTCTGACCTATTTTTAATGATCTCTTATGTACTGTTTCTGCACTTATTTGGAATTTTTTTATAATAACTCCTATTTACAAAAAAGGAAATAAAAAATATGTTAAGAATTAGAGACATGTACATTTAACATCATTATTGTGCAAATGTTTTGAAAAATGCTTGGTTATGTTATTACATGACCTAGCACTCAGTTCTCCCCCCTCAGATATCTGGCAGCATGGATTTGCTACAGGAAGATCAACTTCTAACAAACCTGATTGAGTTTAAGATCCTGCCAGTTCTGCCATGGATTTGGAATGGAAAGCTGGTGGTGTTTACTTAGATTTTATCAAGGTGTTCAGCAAGTTAGAGAAGTTTAACAGAGTATAAATTCAATCCATACCTAACAAATTGGATATCAGACTGGTTAATTAATGATGTACAATATGTATCTTTCAAGAGGACCCACTCTGATTATTTACCTGATCTTCATGGAGTCCCACATGATCAGTTCTTATTCCATTATTATTTAGCCTGATATTTTCTGCTATATCATCTCATTCCAAACTATGGATAAACAAATATGCAGATGACTGCCAGTTAAGGTTTATGGTTACCTGTAATGACAATCTATGCAGGATCAGTGACTTCCTTAATAATATCTTTGTCTGATTATGGATTTCATTTTAGTGCTGAAAAAATGTAAAATGTTATAGTCTGGCAAATTAGAAATCATCTTTAAGTGCACAAAACAAACTTTTCTTAATTTTTATTTTATTTTATTTTATTTTACATTTGTTAACCGGGAAAGTCCGACTGGATACATGTCCATTTTCAGCGGAGGCCCGGCGAGAAAAGCTCCATGTTATCAAAGTATTTAGTAACAACAACATAACAGTGTTGATATTTAGTAACAAATAATAATGTAGGTTACAAGATGTTTAAAATGTAGCAATACAGCTATTTATAAAGTTTTAGTTAACAAATTAAGGAGAGGAAAATGCAGTTTGTAACGTGTTTAGGAAGTTAAAAATAGGTCAAAGATAAAAGCCATCTGTAGGTTACTAATAGGTGAGACATAGAAAACAATTTCTTTGAAGCAATGAATTCAGAGAAGACTTTCTTTAAGTAGGGGTGTGTCTGATAGTTAAGCATATTCAGATAGAAAGCAAGGAAGATAAGAAAGAAAAGGGTATTTAGGGTGGGATTTGTTTAGTGTGGGCTGAAAAAATAGGTTGTAGAGGGAGGAGTTGGTAGACACATCTGTGAGTTAATACTAATAGTTATTATGTTCTTGGGTTGGTTGGGGTTTTGATAGGATTAATAAGTTAGTTACTATGTTTTTGGGTTAGTTGGGGTTTTGATAGGAGCGCAACTAATTTTACTGGCTCAGTGTCATTTTTGTTTAGTTTAGTCGGGGTTTAGACATGGACATAGCCAGAGTTTGTGCACGTGTGTCTTTAGAGCTTTTTTGAATTGAGGCAAGGAGCTGTTAGAGGTTATATGTGGAGGAAGGGAGTTTCATTTTTTCCCAGTAGAGTTGGAGAACAAAGAATCTCCAGCTGAGTTGTTTGCTTTGTTTGTTTGTACTAGCATTCTGCTGGATGAGCGGAGGGATGTTAGGTTGTTATAGGGGGTGATAATTTTAGTTAGAATTGGGGTACTGGTAGGTTGGTAGAGGATTTTATGAACAACTATGAGTTGGTTATAGTATATTTGATTGGGTAGTTCTAGCCAACCTAGGTTGTGAAGATTATTACAGTGATGTTTCAGTCATTCGTTTTTTTGCCAAACTTAATGTAACAGTTTGGCAATTACATAACTGATTCACAATTACTTATCTTTGCTAATCCAGCATAATTAGAGCTGGGAACCAAAGTGACATAAGCATTTCCTGCCTGTCCATTAATATTAATGATGTAAACATGGTCCTGTATGCTTAAAATTTTTATTTTCAGAAACAATTTGCAGTCATTGTATTTATAAATGGTTATGAAACAACCTTTTGTTTTTGCATAAAAAGTGTTTGCATGCATAAAAATGATGAAAACAATTTTTATGCAAAAACAAAACATTATTTCATGCCTTTAAACATGATCTTTAATTCCTTGTTTCTAAATGGATCAGCTTTGAAAGCAGTTAATGAATTTTAAGATCTTGTAATTAACAGTAAGGAAACATTTTTGTTTTGACAAACATGTTAAAAATATAAGAAGGGCACTTTGAAGTTTTGTTACTATACTTAAGTGAGAGACAGAACTTGGTTTAGCTGTGTTTCATACACCAGACCTTTTCTTGAATAGGACAATGTTTTTGTATTTATACTAAAAATTAGTCATTAATGCTTGAATTTATACAGCGTTCATTCGCCAACAGAATACCTTCCGTCAAGGTATGAATTATTTTGACAGGTGTAGAGAATTAAAGTTGTACATGATGCTTAGAGATATTTTCTTGGGAAGGCTATTTCAGCTCATAAGGCATTTAATTATATCATTCTGTTTTCAGTCTTAAGTTTATGTGTTGCAAACAATATTATCAAAATGTAACAACGTAACCTTTTGCCTTCCTGTACATTATTCCTCACAAAGGGGTAACTACATTATAGTTACTATTCCAAAAATATTTACAGTAGTTTATCACTATTTTTTAAAATATTATGCAACTCAAAGCCAATTAAGGAAACTTTAGATAATTGGTTTAAGAATGGTATTTTTGATCCAAACTTTATGGACTTGGTGTCTTCTAAATGATCGTTCAGGTCCTAAGACTGCATCTTATTTATGACACTATGAACTTATCTGTTCTATATATCTCCTGCCCTTTTTTCCCGATCTCTCACACTCTCCTAAATACTTGCTGCTACCTTTCACTGATGACATACCTGATTGCAGTCCCTTTTCATGCTGTCAGTCACACACCATCGTTCATAAACATCCTTACTCTGCTTCCATTGCTTTCTCTACTCCTCTATAAATATTCCTTCCCCCAACATTATCCTGATAAACCTTCTGTCTAACCTTACAATGTTCCAAACCTCTCTGTCATGGTGCTACATTTAAGCATGACAACATACTTCATAAACTCTAACATTTCCCGACCCCTACCGCCTTTGCTACCTTCAGTCTTAACTATTTTTCTTCTTCTTCTCCATACAGATCTGTCTCATGACTTCTGCATTTCCCTAACCATATTGCTTTTAGTTTAATCTGCAAGTCTCTACATGCAAATTATTAATGGTAGCACCATCACACTTACCTCTTCTGTTCTTCCAGTGTATTCACTTTGCTAGTCCATTTGTTCAGCATTCCCTTTATAAAGTCCCTCATCTCCTCCCTAAATATTCCCTCTTTTGACCACAGCCACCCTACTGCATGCTGTATCCTACTCATGGATACTCATAAGGTAGAGGTAGGGTAGAGCATACAGTATCACTACCCATCACATTGATTTTTGGACCTGTTTTCTTATCCTATTCTACTAAATAAATTTGCTAAATATTCTCCTGCCTGCATTTCTACCAATGTGTAATAATCACTTGGGAAAGTATCTAGGCCAACTTGTCTTTTCATGTGTGTTACTCTGTGTGCCTCTTCCTTGTCCCCCATTCTGAGTTCAGGCCATTCCCATTCCGAAAAACATCATCCTTCCTGACTGTCTTTTGTGCATACAGATCCTCAGTGAATATCAGAAAATCCTCTTTCTCACTATTTTTGGTATCTTTCCTACCTCGCTTTGTTTCCACTGCAGCCAGCAATGCTTTCCTTTTCAAATCTCTGAAAAAATAGTGTATGTAGCTATAGATCTATAGATATAGTTTTGTGTGTGTGTGTGTGTGTGTGTGTGTGTGTGTGTGTGTGTGTGTGTGTGTGTGTGTGTGTATACACACACACACACATATATATATATATATATATATATATATATATATATATATATATATATATACACACACACACTAACAATTTCACAACTATTTCTCCTTTATTTCCCAATCTGCCTTCCCTTCATGACATCTTCCTGTATTTTTTGATGTCCTTCCATATCACTGTTGCAGTATTCTTGACCTAAGGGATCTCCTGCTAAGGGCAGTCCAAAGTCTGGTCAGTATACCAAAGCCTTCAGCCCTTACAGGTGCAGTACATCATGTGTATGCCCCCTGTACAATATTTAGGGCATAAAGATGATGCACGGACACAAACACTCAGAAATTCTTTGCCTCCAGTCCGAATGCCAGTATCATCTGTCAGTCTAAATGACCTTCTGCTGTTCTGGTTACCGAGCCATTTTTCCAGATAAGTGCCCCACTGTTTTTTTTTCTTTTACTTTTTGTTCTTGTTTGGTATTGTGTTCATGTCAACCAGAATGGGAAAATGTCAGTGTGGGAGCAGATTCTCCATAAAGACAGTCATAACCAATGTCTCTTTGGTTTGGGTGCTTCCCATGGTCATACACAGTGTTCTTTCAGCTAGATGTTTGTGCCTAAGACCCTACATTGTCACCTCACCTCTTTGCCCATATTCCTTGAAAATCAACATTTTATGTTGTTGGCTCAGGATGATGTGGCAGAACCCTTCTGTTCTGAGGGCCAGCTGTCTGCCAAGAAGAAGGTTAAAAAAGTCAGGCCTGATCTGGGTGTTGTCCAGCCTTCCTTGGATATTTCTGTAGAGGCTGGTGAAAGCCCTGAAGCCCATTCAGTGCTTGCCTTGGATTCCTCTGCTGCGATCCTGTCAGAGGCCGGCATGGATCTGAATTCTCACATGTCTTTGGAGGCTTTTCAAATGTCTGTATTTGACATTGAGGGGGGACCTTGGCTGATAATATCTGAGGGACCAGGGACCAGGGGGATTCCTCAGATTGTAGTGAGGGAGGAAATTCGTACCACCATTATAGACTTGTTTTAGGAGTCTGACCTTCAGAGGGTATTTTGAGCAGATGCCCCCCCCCCCAAAAAAAAAAAATAAACAGAAACAAAGCATATTTCCGCTGTTGTGAAAGATCCCCAGTGTGAATGGCAGTATTTCACTCAGAGTTGGTTCAATGCTTTGATGGCCTTGAAGCCACCTTAACGAGTGTCTGTTCCTGCTCCTATTGGTCTTCCTGTCTTGTCGAGGCCTAGAGAACTGGATTCCTCAGATAAGAATCTGGACTCTGGAGAAGAATCCCTTAGCACAGCCCTTCCCCTTTGTACTGTGGTTCAGAGGAAGAGGATTCCTTAAATCCAGACTCCCCCTTTTTAAAAAGCCCTCCTTTGGGGATATCATTGCCCATATGATGGACTCTTTTTCAGGCTGGATTGTTCCCAGTTCTCTGATATTCCAAAAAGATTCTATGAGCTCCTACTGTTGCAGCCTCCCAAACCATCTACTGTTCCTCCTGTTCTGGCTGGCCTTTTGGATACCTTTTCTACAACTTCTGTGGCCCCTGACTCTCAGCCTCCTGCAGCAATGAAGCCTACAAGGTACCTGAGGAGTGCAAATTTCTTTATAAGTTCCTTCTGGTGACCCTTCTGTAGTTTGTCTCTCTAAGTTATTGCCCTCTACCAAGCTGCTGCCTTCTGAAAAGGATAGTTGGACCATGGTTCCTCCTGCTAAGTCTACCCAGACTACCTTCTCCCAGAAACCTTCTCTTCAGACCAAGCCTGGTTCTGTTTGATGGTTGCCTTTCCCCTCCCCTAGACCAAGTCTCCCTGTCTCTCTGCCTTTTTCTGTCTTTTCCAAATTGGCTTTGGAACACCTCAGATTCTTGGGCTCTGTCCATTATCTGTCAGAGATATATCATGGCTTGGAAGTCCCTTCCTTTCTTTTCAGACATTCCTCAGTCTCTTTGGGAATAGCTTTCTCATTTCCCAGAAGTTCTTCAATCTCTTTTGGATCAGGGTACCATTTGGATCACGCCTCCCACTTAGGTGGAGAAGGCATTTACTCCAGAATGTTTTTGGTCCCCCAAAAGGAGGGCACATGGAAACCATTTCTGGATCTTTCCCTGCTCAACACCTTTCTCAAATTCCTTCTTTTTGGATGTTATCCCTTCAGAAACTGTTTCCTCTTCTACTTCTTCAGGCCTTTCTGGTATCTCTGGATCTCAAGGATGCATACCTTCAATTCCCCATCCATCCTCTCTTCAGGAAATGTTTGTTTCTCTGTCTCTTCCTTGCATTTTCAATTCCATGCTTTGCCCTTTGGCTCTCTACTGCCCCAAGGGTATTCAGCAAATGCCTCACTTCTGTCATTGCTTTTGACAGGTTTTGAGGTATACAGATTTTTCCTATCTAGATGGTCTGTTTATTCAAGCTCCTTCACCCAGCAGTCTGCTACAGGATCTCCAGTTTTACATGTTCCTATCACACAGTCAGGGGTTCACCATAAACCTCCAGTTCTGACACCTTCCCTGGATCATGTTTTCCTTGGATGCAGGCTTCAGAGAGTTCCCATTCTGGCATCTCTTCCAGTACCCAAGGATCGGTCACTAATAACCTTTTTCCAATCCCTTTTTCCTCTGTCATCTGTCATGGCCAGGGAATTTCTCGGGATCCTGGGATTTATGATACTATAATGCCTCATTACAAATAAAAACTCTTCTTAATATATACACATGGTGTTGGTAGGGTAGGATATCACCACAAATATCAGGATATGACTGTTTGTGATAAACCTGATTTTCAACATGCTTGTGTAGTGCAATATAGCCCCTTGTATTCCTAGATTAAAGGAATTCTGACAAAAAATTGGAATATTTTCAAAACTAATACTGAAATATACCGAATATTGGGTCAACAACCTATTTTTTTCTACCAAGGTGGGACCTAACATTAAGATTATATTGGAGAAGGATCATATTTTGAACAACAGTAAGGATAAGAGATGTGGTAGTAAACCCTGCGGTAGATATTCGTATTGCCCTTATATATTACAAGACAGATTTATTACCCTCGGTAATCAAAGTAAGACTCATGTTTTTTTAAAAAGTGGCAATTGTGGTTCAAGCAAACTGGTATATATAGCTAAGTGCTGCTCCTGTTCCGTTTTTTATGTAGGTAAGACGGAGAGAAGATTAAAAAACAGGATATATGAACACCTTTATGACATCAAAAATGAAAAAGATACCAGTGCACTGTACAAGCATAGTGTTACTTGTACTAATTTCAAGTGTTATAAGTTTGCTATACTTGCTATACTGGAATTTGTCACAATTGAAGCCAGAGGGGGGAGATTGGCAAAATGTGTTGTACAAAAAAGAATTATTATGGCAACTGAGATTGGCCGCTGACTACCCACCAGGGCTTAATGAGCATATTTCAATAATGCCTATTCTTAAAGAAAAGGCTGGTTTAGTGTAGTAGCACTCTCATAGTATTCTGAATACATATAATAATATCATTGTGTATATATTAAGAAGAGTTTTTATTTGTAATGAGGCATTATGCGCTTTTTTTTTGTTTTTGTTTTTCTTAAACCAAGTTTTTTATTGTTGTGAACTATTACTTTTTTATAAAAAAAGGAACAGATGCTATTTCATTGAGTAATTATATATTCATGCGGAGGGAATTTTCACTGACATGATTGGGTATTTTGAATTAATGATCAATTAGAATTATGTATTTAAATTTGAAATTTTACTTGTCATTTTGTTCTGAGGAAGTCAAACTACTTGATGAAAGCACTTAACAACTGTGGATTTTAACTACCTTTGTGGATATTATTTTTATATTAAAACCATCTGTGGACCTGCAACACTGTGCTTTTTTTCTTGGTTTGTTCGTTTTCAGAGCACTGTGAACACTATTTTTTGGATCCTGGGATTTATGGCTTCCTCCATTCCCATGCTCCTCCTCACAAGGCTCAAAATGAGTAAGCTTTATTAGTACATTAAATTTGGATCCATTTCCACCCCTTGGAGTTCACAGTTCTTTTTCTCCCCTGTCTCAAGCTTGAGCTTCAGTCGTGGATTCATCAACTCGCTTCCTTTTCATACTCCACTTCCCAATCAGGAGCTTTTCATGGATGCCTCAGACAGGAGGTGGGGTGCCCCTTGTGGTCTAAAGGTCCAGAGTCTCTGGCCTCCCTATCGGACGTCAGACCTTATCGACATAAAAGATATGAAGGCCCTGCTTCTGATTCTACAAGCTTTTCATCCTCAGCCCCTCAAAGTTTTCATAGACAATACCACAAACAAGCAGGGGAGCATGAGGTCCTATCTTGTTTGCAGACTAGCTCTTCCGGTCTAGGATCTAGCTATCCATTATCAAGTAACTGTGCAGGTAGTTTACATTCCCAGAGAGCACAGTTTTATGGCAAACTGTTTGAGAAAGTCCAGAACACAAGTTCACAAATGGATACTTCACATAGATGTATTCCTGGAAATATTACATCAGTGGGGTATTCCTCAAGTAGATATTTTTGCCTCCCCTCTGAACAAACAACTTTCTCTGTTCTGTTGCAAAGTCCCAATGTCTCTGACTTGGAAGGTGGATGGTCTGTCTTTTCCTTGGAAGGCAATATTTCTATATACCCCCCCTTCCTCTGTTGCCACAAGTTCTGCACAAGATCAGGCAGGACTCTCTCAAAATCTTGCAGGTGACTCCCTTTTGCCCCAGACAGCATTAGTTCTCACTTTTTTATCACCTGGTCAGGGGCAATCACAAGTTACCTCACTGAGTGGATGTTCTTACACAAGACAAGGGGTCTCCAATCCAGCCTTGCCTGTCCACTCTACAAATGACACTGGGTGATGAGGTTTGATCCTTTTTAGGGACCTCTTTTTCTAGAACATTCTACAGGAGGCCAGGAGGCCCACTACCAAAGAATGTTCAAATGGAAAAGGTTTTCTGTCTGGTGCCTCTCACCATAAGGATCCAGTCAGTGGAGGTTCCTCTGATTCTTTCTTACTTTGTCAGCAATTTGTTTGTGTCTGCCCTTGAATCCTCCTGTGAACACTAGGTTTGACGTCAAGCAATTCCTTAAAGATGTCCTACATATTATGCCTCTCAGGAATCCTATTCTGCCTTCTTGGGACCTCAGTTCTGTACCTGGAAAATTGACCCAGGCTACTTTTGGGCCTGCTTTTTCAGCTTCCTACAACATTGTACTTTGAAGACTGTTCTCTTTGCTCTTACTTCTGACAAGAGAGTGTCTGAACTTCAGACTCTCATGGCTATTCTTCCGTTTTTTAGTTTTTAATAGAGACAGGTTGTCTCTTTGTACTAAACCTTCTTTCATTCCCAAGGTGGTCAATGAGTTGTCCTTTCATCAGTCTGTTCATCTTCTTTCCTTTTTTCCTTCTCCACAGTCTGCTTGTGAGGATGTTCTTCACACCTTGGATTTACATAGACAACTCAGACATCATTTAGACAAAACTAAAGTTTATTCACAAATCTAAACAATGTTTTGTTTCTTTTCATCCCAGGAATTTGAGTTTGGCTGTTTCTAAGCAAGTCATCTCCACTTGGATTTCTAAGTAAATTTCCTTTTGGCATTCTTTTTATGGCAAATGTCTCTCCTCATCTGTAAAGGCAAATTCTACAAGGCAGTTACCTCGTCTGGTGCTTTTTTTTCAAGGGTTTGGATACCAATTCTATTCTTAAGGCTGCTACTTGGCCCTCTGTTCATACTATCATTAGACATTACAAATTTTATGGGATTTCCTAGGGCTGGTCAGGTTTTGCCAGGGCTATTCTGCATGGGTTTGTGGAGGGGTCCTCTCTGCCTTCCTCCTCCCAGGATTCCTCTTGAGCTCTTGTACTCTTCTTTAGAATAGGGGACGGCAAAGTACAGTTCTGTAAAATCTTACCATAACAATAGATACCCTTCTCTTCAGTGTTATAGTATTCTCTCCCTCCGTCCTTCCCCCTTTGTCCTGACTCTTGCTCTGGTTTCTGTTTCCCTCCTGGCCAAGGGGCACTTCTTCGTACTTTTTCCTTCTGGATCTACATGTTCCTCCTTGTCCGTGAGGGTGTTCTGTTCCTCCTGGGGCTTTTTCACTTCTGAGTGTTTGCATATGTGTGTAAATTTATGCCCTACATCTTGTGTGGGGAGCATACATGTGACATACGTGACCTATATGAGCTGAAGGCTTTGGTATACTAGCTGGACATTGGGCTAGCCTTGGCAGGAGATCCCTTAGGTGAAGAATACTGCATCAGTGAAGAGAAGAACATCTACTGTTATGGTAAGATTTTAAACCATGTATTTTCCTCTAGCTAAAACTGCATTGCTTTGATCCCACCCATCATTTCTTTCTCCATTAGCTCCTCCTCTTTCTCTTCATTCTCATATGCCTGCTTTTGCCATAACTCCATCTCTGTTTTTCCTGTCTGGTCCTGTCAGTATCTGTTTTGATGTCTTCTATATTCCATCACTTCTGCCCACCAAGTTGCCCCGTTTCCATCACACTCTTTAAGTCCCCGTCTCTCCTTTTACTGACTGTATTTCTTTGTTCTACCTTCAGATGTTATCACTCTCAGTGACCTGTACCTCTCAAGCTACTCAGATTCCATATCCAGTCCCTCTTTAGCTCTTTTTCATTATATTGTAACCAAAGAGTGATTGTCAGTCCTTTTTCAGACATGTCTATAGTCTCCAACTTGCATAAGGTCTCATCATCCACTAATGTTCTGTCTAACCTGCTTGCCTTCCTTACTAAACATAAACTGCTTTATCATTCGCCAGTTTTTCCTGGACACATCTAGCACTCATGCATTTCAGATAATTCCATAAACATTAAACTCTGTCTTCCTATACAGCCTGCCTAAACCTGGCCCTATCACTATGCTGAAATCACCTGCCCTTGTCACTTTATCTCTGCCATGAATCACCTTTTCAATTGCCTCTACACAGCTTATCACTTCTTGTACTTCAGCTCCATTCAGGCCATAATAGGATCCCACTGCCTCCACACCAAACGTCTACCACTTGTCTGTAACACTTTCCTTCCATCTTCAGCTTTCCTCTTGCATTAGTATTCCTCCTCCTCTTTTAGTCCTCTGAGAACACAAACCATTGTCACCCATGTAATCATTTCTTTTGCATGCCCCCAATCTCTCTGTCTTTTTTATAATTGTAGCTTTTGTAGGCATATTGTATCCAACTTTTCATTTTAAATTCAATTAAATATAGGTTCTCTCTTTACTAAATTGTTCACATCCCCACACTTCAAATCATCCCTACCCTCCAACCCTCCTCTCTCAACCTGTCCTCTACTTCATAAGTCCTAGACCTCAATAAACCTTTGTTCATGATGTGACAGGGATGCAGTGATGCTCTCTTCCTCTGGATAGGTAGGTCAGAGCCACTGCCCATCATAACAGACACTTAAATTATTACCTGGAGAGCAACACGTATCATTCCTTCTCATTCCTCTACCTACCAGTCACTATACTCTTTATTTTCCAACCCTCCTAAAAGACTCCAGAATGCTACTACCATAGTCTTCCTCATTGTAAATCTTTTATCTGTTGCCTGTAAATATATTTGACAATACATAATGCATAGTACAACTTAATTTAGACTCGGCCAGCTCTCATTTATATGACATGCACATGCAACATGATTTTCTACAAGCATAATAATCCTTTGCTAAAAACATTTTAAATTTTTTATAAATTTTACCCATCAATAAATCAAAAGTGAATACTCCCCACAAATATTGATTCAATTATCCATTTCCTAGCAGAAACTAGTGACTATACTAACTTACATTATAAATTCATTATTGTGAAAATATAAAGTTTGAACAGAGAATATACAGTGTAAACATACCTAATCTATATTTAGCAAATACAAAACATTCAACTCCTAACTTTTTTTCATAAACAAATAAATAACAAGTGCCAAAATCATGGGCTGAAACCAAACAGCAGAAAATGCATTATTGTATCCTTTGGGAAGCCACGTACCCCAGGAAGCTACCACATTGAACCCCCCCCCAACAGTTGAACCAGTTGTTCGGGATTTATGTCAACAGTAACCTAACTTTAGACCAACGTGTGTCCATTGGTGTTAGAAAGGCCTTCTACACTGCATAGCTTGTAAACAAAGGGATTGTGTCTAGATCTAGGGATGTCATTGTCCCACATTATTGAACCCTCATTGGGCCAATCATTTAGTATAATGCCCTCTTTGGTACGAATCTGTCCAGACACATGCAACAACTGGAATGCTCACAGAGATACTTTGCTAAAAGGATACAAGGGCTAAACCACATGTCCTACATGGACCAATGCAAGCCCTGTCACTATACTCAGTATCGTACAGACTGATAAGAGGTGACCTGTGTCTGGCATGCAAGACATCCTCCAACCCATTACTAATGGATATACGGCACATCAGCAAGTAAAATGGGATCAGAAATAATTGGTCTAGTGGTCTAAACTTCTTCTGCAACACTAACAGTACAGTTTGAAGGGACAGCTATATCTCTCAGAGGATACCGTTACAGTGGATTAGTCACATAAAGTGAAGTTCAGCTCTGTTCATATTTAAACAACTTGGATATATGGATGTTAAACAGAAAATTTACCTCAGGACTGGCCCCTGTACTATCAGTGGATAGAGGCAGCTCCTAAATCCTTTATCACATGCATGGGTCCCCTCAAATTGTCTATGGTGTGATCCCAGTTATTCTCATTAGGGATAATATATAATTATTGACCATAGGATGGATAAGGCCAAACTATAACCAAATGGAATAGGCTACTTCGAGCACAAAAAGGGAAGTTGGCTGTGGTTAAAATGGCTTGCAAGGGCAGATAGCCTAGTACTTAGCTATGAACTTATGAGTCATCATTTCTCTGAGGCCCCTCCTGCAAAGGATCCTCCATTTACATCTGCACTTACCTATGAACCTATGAATTACCATTTCTCTGACAATCCTCTTATAAAGGATCCTGCATTTACACCTGCATCACTGGCTCAGCAATCTGAGTTCTATTAGCAGATCAAGAAGGGGAGGATAGGAGTGCAGGGCTTCCTGTGGGTATGCAGGGCATCCTGCTGATGTTAGCCCCTTGCAGAAGGAAGGGGTGGTGCAATGCTGATACCAAGTGCACAACCTTACTAGGCCATTACTAAGCAGGCTAAATAATGGACAAAATAGAGCCATCGCTGATGCTGCTTTCATGATGGCTTCTCCTAGATGACTGTTGCCTTGATTACAGGAAATTAATGGGCCATTTGGAAGGTTTGAGACTGGCATACCTTTTTTTAGACAATTAGATACTCGTATAGACTCTGCCATGTGCCTGGACCTGGCTATTTCTGGACTTATCCTGTTTTCTGCCCTCGTTTGGGGTACATCTTTTACTCCTTTCTCCTCTGCTCCACATCATTCTTCTGTGCCCCTTCACTCTGTCCATAACAACCTTCTCCTTTTTGCTTCAGGAATCTTTAATGGTGATCTCTCCATGTATTCCTCTCTCTCTCTCTCTCTCTCTCTCTCTCCCATCCTTTCCTCTGTACTGACAGGGGTGTTAAATGCCACCTTACTTGTCCCACTCAGTATATAGAACGTGATTTGGCACTCCATCTTTCTCCTCCTCCTCCTTTTCCAAATTATTTTTTAACACTTTTATTGAATTATCTCTTAAGACGTAGGCAAACATACACTTACATAAAAGAAAACAAACCATGTTAACGTGTTCACGGTTACAAACATTATACACCACATAATGCTTTTATACAATTATCATCAATCCAAAATTACATAAATTGCTTAATTCCTGCCTTCCTTTAAGCCTCACTCCTACTCCAAAAGTTCTTTTATCTGTATTACATATTCATGACTTCAAGTATAGCTCATTTTAGATTTTGATTTCCATTTTCTAGTAATGTTTTTTTTTTGGCAGCCTCCAGAATTAAACTTAGCAAGGCCTTACTATGTCTAGGCAATTCAGGTCCTGTGTTCCAGCTTAAAAAAATTATTTTTTCAACAGAATACTGTGTAGGGGATTGTTATTGTCAGCCAACTCATTACACTCCCAAAACACACGTTCCCAGTCACCACTTTCTTCCCTGTCACACCTTCACATTTGCTATCTGTGTGAAGAAAAACTCTTTGGGGTCTGTTTCAGGTATAAAAATGCATATGCAAACACTTCTAAACAAAAATCCTAAATCTTCTAGACGTTGTTGCATATTTGGAAGCCATACATGTCCTCCAATTGTATCCTTGTGTATTGCTTACCCAGTCTCTCTTCCCAGTTTTTTCTATCCTCTTTTGATTGATTCCCCACTAATTCTCCCTTTTTTAACAGCTGTTCTAGATTCAGTGAAAAACTCTACCAGAGCAGGTCATTCACTCAGGACTCCCCTATCCCTTTCTCTTTGCCTGTACTCTGATAGCATGCATTCTCAATGTCTTCTTGGCCTTTTCCCGTATTATTACCTTTCCCTCTATAGTTATTTGCTCCCATCACCTTGGTTCCTTTGCCAGTCTTCTACAGTAAATTCCAGCTCCCTATTGCCTATTCTCCCTGTACCCCTAATTGCAGTCATCCCTATCAGCAGAATCTCATTTCTCCATTCCTGTGTTGGCTTAGTTCATCTGCTGGCATGGAAAGCCATGGTGTTTTCTCCAAGATAGCAACTGATGTGGGTTTGTGGCCACAAAGGAGTTGTTAGTTAGCCCTGATGCAGTTTTATGACTAGGTTATAGGTGAATGTGATAGGAAGTCCCTGCAGAAGTGACCTACCTCCTTAGACTTCAGGAAGCCCTTTCACTTTGTCCCGCACAGATAGCTTATAAAACCATGGATGTTTTAGGTATGACGCAGACTGGCTTGCTGCATGTTTGAATGCTAGGACACACAGAGTTGTAATGAGGGGAAGGGTTGATGTCAGGAATGGGGTGCAATGAGGGGGGAGTGGTGATAGCAATGGATTGTGGTGAGGTGGGTGATGCCAGGAATGGGGTGAGATGAGGGGGAGTGTTGTCCAGAATGAGTTGTGATGAGGGGAGTGGCCGATGTCAGGAATGGGGTGTAATGAATGGAGTGATGTCAGAATAGGTTGTGATGAGGGGGTGATGTCAGAATGGGCTGTGATGAGGGTGGTGATTTTATTTATTTATTTATTTATTTATTTTACATTTGTTAACTGGGAAATTCCAACTGGACCAGGAGGCCCAGGGAGAAAAGCTCCGAAACATTGTTACAAAAAAAAAACAAGAGAAGCAAATTTATACAGTGTTATACAAAGATCAGTTAAATAATACAACATGAAGTTAGACATTTTGCCAGACAAACACTGAAAATATATAAAATAAATTGGAAAAAGACATTTTCCAGGAGATAATGTGCAGGTATATAATAACTGTGACAAAAAGAGGAGCAATGGCCCGCTATGAGAAGTAGCAACTACTAGCCAGAGTTATTGGCTGGGTTTAATACTGTAGAGGGTTAAAGTGAGTAGCTTGGAAGTTGGAAAAAGAAGGTGGGAGATGGGAGAGTAAAGGTTAAGTGATACAAGGACATAACCAGGTGTTTAGTAGTTGTGATTTGAGGGAGTTTTTGAATTGTGGGGTGGTAGAGGCAGTGGTCAGAGAATGGGGGAGGGAATTCCCAGTTTTTAACAACGGTGTGGGAAAACAGCACTTTGCCTGCAGTATTGTTTGCCCTGGAGATGCAGAGGAGAGATTTGTCACTAGATCGGAGATGCTGATTTGCAGTGTAATGGGTAAGAAGATTGGATGTAGATGGGTTTTTTCAGGGTACCTAAGGATGTTATATGCAGTAACTAGCTGGTGGTAGTTAAGTAGTTGTGGTAACTCTAGCCATTTTAGTTTTTTTAGTGATGTGTTCTGTAACTGGAGTTTGTAGCAAACTTGGCTATCTTATTGTAACAGGATTCTAGCTTGTTTAGGTCAGTTTTTCTAACATGGGTGAAAATAGGTGCTGCGTACAGTAGTGTGGATAGAAGGTGACTCTGGGCAAGGGTGACTCTTGCTTGGTGTGAGATTTTTGTCCCTATATAGTGCGCCCATTTTTTTTGTGAACCCGTTTGATGGTTTGTGAGATGTGGATATCAAAGTGAAGATTGTTGTCAATTTCAATACCAAGAAGTTTGATGTGGTCAGAAGGGGAGATGGTAGTGCCGTTTTTAACGGTGATGGAAAAGTAGAGGAGAGCTTTTGATTTGTTAGGGGAAAATAGTAGTAGTTTTGTCTTATTGGGGTTTAGGATTAGTTGGATACCTGAGATCCATTTTTCTACACAGTTAAAGGTTTCCTGGGTAAGTTGCTGTAGAATGATGGCAGATGAGGCAGTGCAGATCAGGATTGAATCATCTGTGTATTGAATAAGTGTGCCATGCTAGGTAGAGCTATTCATGTTGTTTGTGAAAATAGAAAAGAGAAGTGGGCCCAGTATAGAGCCTTGTGGGACTCTTATGGTAGTTGGAAGTTGGGGGGATAGTGCTCCTTGCCATTGGACAGATTGTTGCCTGTCAGATAGTTAGCTTCTGAACCAGGCTATGGTAGATGGGGTGAAAGACAGTGAGGCTAGAGAATCTAGCAGAATGGCGTGAGAGACCATGTCAAATGCCTTTGAGAGGTCCAAGAAAATGACTGATGTATGTTTGTTGTCATTCCTGTGAAGGTTAACTAGATTAGAGAATGAAAGAAGAGCAGTGGTTGTGCTGTCATGAGGGCTGAAGCCATGTTGTGTGGTATAGAGGAGCTGATGTGTGTTCAGGAATTTCATGACTTGCAAATGGATGCATTTCTCTAGAATTTTAGATAGGGGGCCTAAGATGGCAATGGGTTGGTAGTTTGAGAAGTCATAGGAGTTACCCCCTTTATGAAGAGGAATAATATAAGATACTTTCCAGAGTTTGACGCCTCATAGCAAGACGTTGTCCCGTTCGATTCTCAGCTAGAGCGTCTTCTGTGTGGAGGCATACGTGAATGGGGGGTGCCTTCATTGAAGGTTGTGCATCAGGGCTGGTAACCCGGTATGTAAAAATCCACTACCAATCATTAGCGGACCAGAGTTCCGCTGTGGCGACCCCTAACTGGGAAAAGCCGAAAGGTACAAACTTTCCAGAGTTTGGGAATATAAGATTCCTGTATGGAGCGGTTGATTAGGATGGAGATGGGGTAAGATAGAGAGGCAGAGGCCATTTTTATGAAGGTAGCAGGTAAGTTATCGGCTGCAAGGGTGGTGGGTTTAAGTTTTAGAAGGAGTTTCTTAATTGTAAAGGTGGGGACAGGTGATAGAGTAAAGGAGGGAGTCCTTTCTGGTTGATTGGTTTGGGTATATGATGGACTATGATTGGTTAGCTGGCTGGATAGAGCCATGATGGATTTTATGAAGTGGTGGTTAAACTGAGTGGCTATGTCTAAATTATTATCTGTAGAGTTTGAAGCTGGAGTAGTGGTTTTGCCTGATTTTAGTAAGGTGTTAATAGAATGCCAGAATTTTTGTGGATTTTTTGAGTATTTGTTTTGGGCACTGAGAAAGTAGTTTTGTTTAATTTTGTTTAGTTTGAGCCTTGGCCTGATTTCTAAGCGGTTGGTAGTTTTGCTTGGAACTGGTGGTGTTTTCTCTTTTCCAGATTTTCCAGGCTTCATCTCTGGCTTTTAGTAGGGCTCTAGTGTCCCTACTTAGCCAAGGTGCATAGTTAGCTTTCACTCTAATTTTCCTACTGGGGGCGAGTTTGTTAAGAATGTTAATAAAAGTAGAATTAAAGTAGTCAACTGCCTGGTCTAACCCAAGGGTTTGTAGTGGTTCCCAGTTACAGTGGCTGAGAACAGTATTGAGAAAATGTGGGGTAAGGTTGTGGTCATCCCATATTAGTTTGTAAACAATGGGTTTAGGTAGGTTGGAGTGTTTGCATAGTAGGAATGTGCGGAGGTGGTCACTGAGACCATCTGGAAGGCAACCTACCTGGTAGTTTTGTTTGGGGTAGTTGATCAGAGTCCAATCAAGAACAGATTTTTTTTTTTGATTTTTGTATCTATTCTAGTGGGCTCTTCAATCAGTCGAGAGAACCCATATAGATTAATATGATTAGTGGGGTTGTTGGAATCACAAGCTGTCCAGTCAGTATTTAGGTCACCTAATCGGATAGTTTCTTGTGGTAGATTATATTTTGTCCAGTGTAGGATTTCTTCTATAATGAGAGAGTTGTTACCTGGGGGAATATAGCAGCAAAAATATTGATTTTCTTAGTTTTATTTATGGAAAAGACAGTAAACAGGGTTTCAGCATTTAGAAATTTAGGTGGTGTGGTCTGGAGGTGTTGGAGGTTCAGTGTGTTCTTAAAAGAGTATGGCTACCCCACCTGCTTTTCTGTCTACTCTATCCAATCTTAAGGTATTCTAACCTGGAGGGAGGAAGTCTTCATTTTGGATGCTAGGGCGTAGCCATGTTTCTGTGATTGTCAGTATGTCAGGAGTGTCGTGGACTATAAATGCATGCCGTTAAGATATCTTGTTGTTGATACTTCTTATCTGATGTCAGGAATGGGTTGTGATAAGGGGGTGATATCAAGAATTGGTTGCAATGAGGGGGATGTTGTAAGTAGAGCACCAGAGAGGTTAGACCTGGGTGTCTAGTATTCTTTGGTGTATTGTTTCAGACTTATCTGAGGGGAGTAGAGAACATGACCTAGCTCTTTGTTAATGACGCAAAGGTAGTAACAGCAGAGGATGGGGAAGAGTCTAATGGAAGATATGGAGAAGTCGGGAAAGTAGGCAAGAACTTTATCTGTGATTGTAGTCAGGGTTCTGCACACAGGCCATAACAGCCCTTGTGTGAAATAGCAGCCGGGTGGGGAAGAACTGATGACAAGGGAGCAGGAAAAGGATTTGAGGTGTCGATCAAACCTGGGGTGGTGCCCCAGGAGCTGAGTGAAAGGGAACTGGCAACAAAAGACCAAATGCTGCAGTGTATGCTCAGGAAGATAGATTCCAGAAAAAAAGACAGAATGCATCCGCTGTGCAGAGCCTTGATCAGATCACAGCTTGGGTACTGACTCGGTGAAACTAATTGTTAATAGACAGAGCAGAGGTCTGATGGTATGCACTATCAGAATGGGAACTGGAGAGAGAATCTGTGGAATCAAGAGGCTTGATACAAGTGGAGAAAGGGCGATTGTGAAGGTATGGAGGGAGGAAGGGGCATAGAATGTTAAATGCCCTTAAAAAGACAGACTAGATAGGTGTAATGCCTCTTCCTACCATCACATTAATGTCATACAATGTATTTTTTCTTTCTGTATATGCACTTGAAATAAAAATGCAAAAGACCACTTTAATAGGCCATGGTCCATGATAGAGGCATGTACCGCAGACGCTGACCATAAGTTTATACAAGCAAAACTGAGCTCTATGTATGTTCAAGGATTGTAAAAGCAGTCCTTGGAACTGTAAGAATTTAAGTGTGATTACAGTGAAATAACTCTAAAATTGCAGTAGTTCAGAGTTTTTACCCTTTCTGTAACATACAGCAATTTTGATGTTAGATGTAAGCATCAGGAATGTGGGGGGCATATGAGAGTTTAACCCCTGCAAAAACTGCTTTTTAGTTTTAACAGTGAGCTATGCGCTTAAATGTTTTGTGAAAATATCCAGAAATGGTATAACCAGCTAAATGGACTATACAGTAAAAATGAAAGAGAAAAACAATAAACCAAAAATATCGACCGTCTCACAAAGTAGTAAGTTTATTCGATAAACTGCAACACTGTGCTTTTGAGTATAAGACTCTTTTTCAATGGCATTTTTCTCTTAAAAGTTTTGTGCTCTGAGGAGCACAGTTATTTTTTGGAGTTTCAGGACTCTCATTGAAAAGTCTTGAAATTCTGATATGGCTCTGAAAAACTGACACAGATATATCGTTGCTAAGTTACAGTGTGGGCATAGTCTTAAAATGCCAGGTTTTTCATCAAGACAGAAAATAGACAACAAAAATCAACACTGTTCTCTCTTTCTGTATATTTAAAGAAAATAATACATCTATATGTGACGAGGTTGTTGGCCGTTCATGACACAAGCACTGTACTAGGCTGCTGATACAGCAGAGATCGGCAGCAATCGCAGTACGGGTTATGCCACTCATTAGGCAGAACTAAACCTGGGAAGAAAGGAAAACTACAAGATTTGCACTTTATTGTCTGAAGTGATTGACTGTTGTATCGTAATTCAGAAAATGATTTCTGGATTTATAGTCCAAAGGGCAAGACCTTATGGAACTTTTTTGATTTTATTACATGGAAGCATTCTGTGCTACTGAAAAACTACATCTAATTAATCTCTCTTTGTAGCTGATGTTTTGAGTTGGCGTTCTTCTCAAGACTGACATTTTTAGCTTACTGCTTTGATTCACACTGTTTGAGCTGTACAGTGCTGTAGTCGCGTTTCCACTTTATGACAGCAGAGATTGTTAAATTGTTGTCTGTATCTATCCTGCTGTTGACCACAACACCCTGCCAACTCTGCAGCTAATTCTGCAAGGACGATTCTCTTATCACCATTATGTTGTAATGCCTTGCAAGGCAGTTGACAGAGCAGTTATGTATCAGGAAGGGGAGGTAAAATGCTGTCTGTGTGTGTGTTAGGATATACAGCTATAAAGTCAGTACTGGAAAGGGGAGAAGTGAAAATGTAGTGTCAAATTCATGGTTCAGGAAAAAAAAGAGTAAGTAAGACATGGTCATGTATCAAGGGTGCAAAGGAACACTGCAAGGACCACATTAAGTAGCTAATTTTAAAGCATTGTTTAGGAATAAGAAACACATTTTCAGGCTTATTGAAGGCATATAAAAATATGTAAAACATAAATCCTTTTTTAAGTGCCATAGAAAGAATGAGATGTTCTTTTAATAACTGTTCTGTGAATAAAATATACTTTTCATTTAGTACTGTCACAGATGGTAATTTAAAGGCTAGTGGAACTCAGCATAGCAGTTTGAGCTTCAGTGATAATCGCTACCTTAATTTATGTGACAACATAATTTATCTTACAGCACCAGCAGTGTGTACAAAACCTTCAATTATTCTGTACTGAAGCACATACTAATTGGCTTTATTTCTGCCTCTGCAGATACCCTGAGATGGTATTCCTTCCCTCCTTTTAGGAAAAATCAGTTTACCTTTTTGAATGAAATATCACTATACATAACCTTGACTATATTTGACTGCCATTCAAAAAAAATCATCAGATTCATATTTCATTGACAATTAATGTTACAGAAATTTACAGAGAATATTTTCCGCTCATTAGAGTTTTGAAAGAAAGAATAGAAAAAAGCTGTATTATGATACTGTGTGCTACATAAATCCCTGTCATTTATTACAGCAGTAATGCGAGCAAAAATCAAATGCCAGATGCAAAATCAGTGTAGCTAACCATGCCAGCAGCGATAGCATATGAAGCTTCTTGCTGCTGCTGTTGTCGTCAATACTTTTAAGGATGGTGCCTTGACATTGGAGCAGTCTTCCAAACTGCAGTATAATTTTCAATATTATCATCGGGTCCTGTTCAGACAAATCAGCAATGCTGTATTTGTCCAAAAAGTAGATCTAATCATATTCAGAATATATGAGGAAAAACACTTATGCTAATCATTTCCAAAGAGCAAAGTAAAAATGAAAAGCAGCAAACCAAAGACCATGAAGGAACCGGACCACAAAACTTATAAGCTTTTGTTCGTTTAATAAAACACCATGAACGTCATCAGAATAAATACAAAAAAACACCCTTTAAATACTTGTCATGTGCAAAAAATCATCCAGTAACAAAATGCTTCAAATAAATTATTACACTACAAAATGTTTTTAACATTGCATATGTATAAAAACATGACAATGTATATATATATATATATATATATATATATATATATATATATATATATATAAATATAATAGTCAGCAATAACAAACTACTACACAGTGTTTCATCAAAAAAAGCCCATTTTGGGAACAACTTAGTTCACTACATCAAAGCCTTTGTAACTGAAGAAAACACTTGATGTTAATAGTTTCATTTAGTCCTGGAGGGTAGTCTGCTCTTAGAGCTATCTGGCATTTAGTTTCCCTACATTCTAATAAGGCTTTAAAATTGCCCACCAAAGGATCACAAACTACTTTATCTAAGACAAAGAATGTAAATTTCTTAAAATTGTTACGTAATAAAACATGTCGTGCCAGTGCATTATTCCTGTCTTTGTTTCTCACTGCCAACACATGTTCATAAATCCTTCTACTTAATGACCTGATGGTCTTGCCAACATAAAAACGGTTGCAAGAATTACATACTGCAAGATAAACAATGCCCACATAATCACATGTAAACCTGTCCTTTGCCCAAATAACTTTCTTAAAATGTTTCAACTCAACAGAACCTGAATTGGCTATGTATCTACTTTGCCTGCAATGACCACTAGCAAAAGTCCCAACAGGGTCATTTACCCCATTGTGTGATGTCTTAGAAGTACTTTTAAGAATACTTCTTATGTTACATACCTTTTTATAAGTGAACAAACGTTCATTACCCAGGACTTTCACCAATTCAGGATGTCCAAGCAACACCTTCCAATTTTCCTTAATAACACACCTAATAATGTCCATTCCATCTGAAATGGGCAATGGGAAGGCAAGCTGAAACACCTTGTTTTGATTCACCCTACTTGCTACACTGAAATTGCCTCTCAAAATTGGGCTAGCTAAACTGTCTCTGAGAGTTATAACTTCAGCAAAAATGTTATGTAACCAAAACAAATCATATCCCCTGGCTGTAAAAAAATCAAGTCAGTTTGTTAACCTCACCTTCAAAAACAGAATCTTCACTGGTCAAATGACTCAACCTTCTAAGTTGTCCCTTGACAGCCCCTCTTTTCATATGTTGGGGGTGAAGACTGTCCCTGTGCAGGTACTGACTGACAAAGGTAGATTTCCTGTGGATACTACTACTGAAACTAAAGCTGTCATCAAGTAGTTCCAAATGAATATCCAGGAAGTCTATTATTTTCCCAAACCCTCCCAGGGTAAAGTTCAAAAAACTGGTGGAACAATTCAGGTCTTGCAAGAATAGCTGGAAACTGTCAGGGTTCCCTTGCCACAAAAAAAAACAAATCATCAATGTAACGCCTGTAAAATAAAATGTTCTTAGCCAAAGGATGTGTCACAAGAAATTTCATCTCCCACATAGCCATAACTAGATTAGCAAAAGAGGGAGCCACTCCAGAACCCATGGCCACACCAGAGATTTGCTGAAAAATACTAGTTCCAAATTTTAAAAAATTACTTTCCAAAATCATTTCCATCAAGGCACACAAAGTGTTGATCTTAACATTGTCAAAGTCAGTATAACCAGTCAAATATTCCCTAAATCAATCAATTCCAACTTCTTGATCTATACTTGTATAAAGGGAAGTGACATCAAGTGTTACAAAAAATATGGTTGACATATGAATCTTTTAAATAAAACCTTGAACTTTGAACAATAGGGTTCAAAATTTTATCTAACCAAATAGAAATTGGTTCAGTCTTAGAGTATGCTGCTGACACTATGGGTCTAAAAGGGGGGGGGGGGCGCTTCTGCATTTGTGGACTTTAGGAATACCAAACAGAACTGCTAACTTCGCATGTTCAACCTGTAGAAACATGTATACTGTGTCCAATATTACCTTGACAAAGTAAATCAAATAATAAAGTGTCAATACGCTTGAAACACAATAAAACTTCATTTATATTGATCTGTTTGTAGTTTCTATGGTCACTCAAATGTTGCAGCATAGCATTTTCATAGTCCACAGTATGCATAATGACTAGGGCTCCACCCTTATCTGCCTTCATTACTCTCAGATTCTTGTTAGTAGCTAAGTCAGTTAATGCTTTCCTCTCTCCCTGAGTAAGATTATCAGTACCATGGGACCATCTGCTAATGTCCTTGAAATGCTGTTCACATAGTGTACCAAAAACTTGTAAGGAAGAGTATAAAGCAGGATTATAAGTACTTCTACATTTACATTGTTCTGTGGGTAAAACAGAAGTAGACAAACCATCAAAAATGAACTTCAAATTCAACTTTCTTAAGTATAGCTTAAAATCCACAAACAAATTTACTACATTCACTTTGTTGGAAGGAATAAATGTAAAGCCACGTTGTAACACCTTATAGGTGTCATCTGTTAAGTTAACATCGGACAAATTTAAAATGTCTATACAAAAATTTAAGTTCTTTTTTGTTGTTTCTGTTCCTGTTGTTCCCTTTCTTCAAAGTAGATAGGCAGAGGGTGACCATTATTAATAGGAAACAAAGAAAATTGAAGAGGGACTTGGCTGCCTATAAAGACAAGACTGCCTATCCTTTACCTAAACGTTTAACAAACTATGACTGGATGAAACCAAACCACCAGGTATTAATGGTTGTATTTCTGTTTCCAGCATTTTGAAATACAAATCACATCTTGTATGACATTGTTACATTTTTTACAATAAGTCTGTCTCTGATGTAACTGTTATTAGACAGAGGTTTTGTATAATAGATTTAAACAACTCTTCCCAAGTCTATTTTAACATCTCCTTTTTTCACTGCTTAGGTTTTTAAACTATATATACATTTTTTGAGTAGTAGTGAGCTCCCATCGTATTTTATATTTTATATTTAATATTCAATATTTTATAGGTTTTGGTCATTTACATTGTCTGGTTGTTACATTGTAGGACTACAGTGTACCTTTTATGCTATATGTTTTTATTTCAAATGTTTTTTATTGCACATTGTTCTTTATTGGTCCTTGATTTAATTGATTGATTGATTGATTACTTAATCAATTTGCTTTATAAGGACAATGTTGTATGGTTAATTTTACTCTGATGAAGCCCAACAGATATATGGGTGAAAGCGCTTAGTCTGTTTAGTGTATTTTAATAAATGGTCAGTGCGCTCTTGACAGTGTTGTGGATTTTTTTCTTACATGTTTACCAGCATGTTTATAGTATATGTAAATGAGATAAAAAGTGCCCTTGCTAAGCATGTATAGGTATGTAAGGGGTACCAAATATTCTTGATCTTACAGAAAAGATCAACATTCCCCAGAGAAGAGGTGATTGGAAGACCCAATCGGAATATAGAGAAGTTATCTGGCAGCTCTGATTGGACAAATCAGTAACGCCACCGCTTAATGACAGTAAAAGCATCAAAGGTAAGTTGAACACAGAGCAACTCTCTTGAGTTAGAAATAAATATATTTTAAAATATTGGGGTTCTTATTGTTTTGCAACTTGATGTTCTTTTAAATAGTATTCCTTTTAATTAGTTTTACATATTTCATGTAATGTTCTATAACTTTTTTAGACTGCATAGTGGAAATGATGTTAATATTTTATGTATGGTTCTGATGAAGTCCACAGGTATTTTTTGGACAAAAGCACTTAATCAAGCCACTTTAATTACAATAAAAATATCTACATCCTTGATAGGAAGACTGCAAGTTCTTATGGTAATTTGAAGGTGTTTCTGTGGAGATAACCTTTCCATAGTCTCTTCTGCTTCCTCACCTCTTAGCATATTTGAGTATTCCATAAGTGTTTCTATTTGTATCTTTTCTTTGTTCCCCATTCCCCTACTCTATACAGATTTTCATAAATTTTCGAAAATATCTCTCATACGTCTATAGAATTTTTGATTATTTTTCTAGTCATAGACACCCTTAGCTTGGCAATACCCAAACAATACTTAGCGGTGGCCTTTCAAAACTTATGCATAATATCCAATCCACATACTCACTTATTTTTCCTCTAGCACTAAACAATTGCTCTTCTTTTTGTAATTGAAGACTCTCCTTCATCTGCAGCACTTTAGCCTTTGATAATCCCAATAAATAATTCCTATTACTACGTTACCATGTCTCTTTCTCTCTCATTTATATGCTTTTTTAAATTTCATTTTCATTTTACCTCACTCCTCAGCTATACCTTCTGCAGAAATTTGTACTTTCCCTAGCAACTCTTAAATCATTTTCACTGCCCATTCATTAAAATCCTCACTTTTTATTAGTTAAGCAAGACAGTGCTATGATTTCCATGCATCTTTTAGGTTCCTAGGTGTGTACTAGGCTAATGGCCCTGGAGTCTTTACAAGCCTAGCCCATAGACGTGCCCTGGCATCGTACTACCCAACGTTAGTTCCCAGTGCCTCTGTCGAGTAGACCCACTGGAGTGATAGCCAGGGTGAACTTTCTATTACCCATCCACTCATTGAGATTTCTCTTGAAGAGGGACAGCGAGGTGCTCTGCTTGACATATATGAGAAGTGTATTCCAGAGCATGGGCAGTCTCTGGGTGAGGAACCTGTCCATCCAGCATGTTCTGTTGATTGTGGTAATGAGACTGAGGTCTGTGGAGCATGTGGTGTGGAGGGATTGGGATATCTTTAGATGTAGCATTTCTAACAGAGCTGGGTCAGACATGGCTTTGTAAGTCAAGCAAATATCACCTGTAAGTAGGCGATATGAGACAGAGAATAGCTGGAGTCTTTTAAGTCTGTCCATGTAGGACATGTGTTTAATGCCTAGGATCTTCTTCGTGAGGTACTTCTGTGGCCTCTCCAGCTGTTGTAGGTGTCTAGTGAGGTACATGCCAAATGGGGCATTATACTCAATGATTGGTCTAATGAGGGAAGAGTAGAGAGAGATGATGACCTCTTTCTTCCTGGATGCAAACCCCTTGGTAATGAGATGTGCCACATAAAGGACTTTCTGACCACTGTGGCAATGTGGTAGTCAAAGGAGAGGTTGCTGTCAACCTGTATCCCCAGATCTCTTATAATGCCGTCAGTGTTCATTGGGCTCCCATCAATGTGGTAATTAGTTGGAAGTGAGTTTTAACAAAGGGGATGATGATGCATTTTTTTGGTGTTAAGCTTAAGGCCATGGTTTTGACACCAGTCATTGGTCTCAGTGCGGCCTTTCTGTAGGATGTCTGCATCAGCTGGGGAGTTAATAATGGCTCCCAGTTTGTAATCGTCTGCAAACCTGGACAACCAGAGTCCCTTTGTGTTGGCCTGGACGTCTGAGAAGTAGATGCCGAACAGGAGAGGACCCTGGACTGTGGGACTCCACTCGTGACTGGTCAGCAGTCTGACTTGGAGTCCGCTACTTTCACACTGTGTGTTCTATCTGTGAGCCAATTTTCAACCAACCTACTGATATACGGGTTGATGCCTAGTTTGGTGAGTGTATCAATAATTCCAGAGTGAGGAATGGTATCAAAGGTCTTGGCCAGATTGAGGTAAGCTGTATGCACTGCCTTACCGTCATCCACAGCCCTAGTGACTGACTCAAAGAAGTCAACCAGGTTGAGCAGACATGATCTCCCTTTCACAAAACCAAATTGCATGAGGTCTAGAGTTTGGAGATTTCCTATATCTTTGTTAATCAGGTCTGGGATGATGCGCTCCATAGCTTTACATATCAGACTCGTCAGGCTAATGGGGCAATAATTCCCAGCATTTGTAGTCGCTCCCCCTTTATGGTGAGGGATGACTGTAGCAGTGCACCATTCGGTAGAGACAAAGCCTGAGGTGAGGCTGTGACTGAACAGGGCACACAGATGTGGTGCCAGTTTGCTTTGTAGTTCATATAGAAAACAGCCAGGGATATTATCAGGTCCCATGGAAGCTGTATTCTTGGCCTTGGACAATCCAGCTTTAACCTGTGCTGCAGTAATGCTGGGTACCTGGCATTCTTCTGGTATTGTGATTGGTCCTTTAGGGGGTGAGAGAAGGATAAAGTTGGCACTGAATATGTCGGCAAGTATGTTGCTAATATCTAACACTAATACGAATAATAGATAAAGTGGAGTGGATTTTCTTCTGTCTACTGTTGCAGTTTTCTTGGATTGGTATGTTGGTAATATCTCTTGGTTCAGTATAGGAGGTACCATTGTGCAGTAACTCAGAACAAATCCGGGTATTGCCATGGAGGTACTTGATATAACTATAAAAAGCTTTGTGATTGTTTTTAGTGTCTGCCACACTTCTGCCTTGATAGCTGGCTTTGGAGGATTTGATGAGGGATCTCAACTTTTTGCTGAAGCTAATAAGGGAGTTTTTCCAGTTTTGGGATTTTACCTTTATCTGCAATAGTTTCTTCCTTCTGTTGTAGAGTTTATTAATGACAGGGGGCCACCAGATTGGCTTCCATTTTTGAAGGAGAGCGTTTTGGGTATGGCTAGTTCCATGCATTTATGTACATGTTCGTACAGTGCATTGATGTATGATTCAGCAGACATTCCGTTATTTTCCATTGGCATGGGTGCCGTAAAGTTAGCCACATCTGGCTTTATAAGCCCAAAGTCAGTTCTGGAGAATTTTTTCAAGGTGGTTACCTTTGGGGGGGGGGGTGGATTTCCATGGTGATTAGTTTATGGTCGGATCCGACCAGGGAGGGATTGTCTATTGGTGTAGAGCAACGGTCACCCATGTTAGTAATAACTGGGTCAAGGATGTTACTTCCTCTAGTGGGGGTCAGAATGAGCTGGTCCAGGGCATTGGAACTGGTAAATTCCAGGAAGCGTTGGGCCAGTGTATTGGTGCTTGAGTAGTTTTCCCAGTTGATGGAGGGGTAGTTGAAGTCTCCTAGTATGAGAGTGTTGGGTTGGACCTTGATGGATTTTGATAGATTCTAGTGTGCCTAGAAACATGGAGTGAGATTCTAGGGACATGGTTGGGAACCTTTATCAGGCTATGACCTGGATCACTGTCTTACCCAGTGTTAGTTGTACCTGAAGTATCTCAGATGCATTATGCTGGGCTACTAGTCTGGAGGTGTGCATATCCTTTATGAATATGGAGACACCACCACCTTTGAAGCTTCAGTCCATGTTTCGGGGCCGAAAGGTGTGGAATGAGTTATAGCCTGGTAGTGCAGGTGTGCTTTCTGTCACTTTAAACCATGTCACCATTACAGCACAAATGTCGATGTTCTCCATTTTGAGGAGTGCTTTGAGCAAGTGCATCTTGAGATTTAGACTTGTAGAATTGAGTAGCATGACCCTCAGATTGCATTTATTTATAGTTGTTATGGTGGTAATTTGGTCTTTGGAACACCACCTAAAAAGGCACTATAGGGGTGGCAAGAGCCTTGGGCATTACCTGGAAACCCAGGGGTGACAGATACAGGCCATCTCTGGCAAATCATTGAGGTCTGTCAGTCATGTCATCCCAAGCAGACAGCCTTTATTGGTGTATGGTCTGAAATGGTTAGTGGATGTGTTATAAAATTATCAAAAGTACAGCTGTGTAAGTAAACATATAACAGTAGCTATTTGAATGATCACCACTGCAGTACCCTTAGATATATGAAGTTATATCCTGCCAAGGAAATAACCACTGGCTAGTTTTTAAAGCTTCAGAGTACCTTCCATAAACTGATGAGCAGCTTGAGTTGAGCTAAGCTAGATAAAACGCAGAGTCTGGGTGCAAAGGCCTTCAGAGATTTCCTGCAAACAAAGAGGCTGAGCCCTGAAAGGACAGTGCTAGGAAGAACAAAAAATAACCACACCATGGCATAAACAACACAACAAAAAAATAAGGGAAATGGAGGGAGGGAGTGGCTACTGCAGCACCGATCATTCAAACATTTACTGTTATGGTAAGTTTACTTACATAACCTTACTATGGTCATCAATTTGATCACTGCTGCAGTAGCCTTAGAATTAGCTGTATGAGTAGATTACCCTATCTTACTACATTTGGAAAGTGGAAGGAGAAGAGTCCAGGAGTCCCTGGAGAATGGCGCTTATAATGTTTTGTAAAAGTATTTACAGCAGACCAAGCTGCAGCTCCTAGAATACTTCTAAAATCCAACCCTTTACAAAAAGCCATAGATGAAGCCAAGGCTCTGGTGGAATGGGCTTTGACCCTGCTTGAATAAAAATTCTTCTGTTGAGTATAACAAAAGGTAGTAGCCTTAGACAAACATTTGGAAATGGCCTGTTTTTTGACACAGGTTTTCCCTTCTTCTTACCTTCACAAGAAAACAACAACAGATCCAAAGATCTGAAAGATTTAGTTCTTTCAAGATAGTTGTCAGTGGACATTCAAGGTATGGAGTGTCCTTTATCCCTCATTTTTAAGATCTGTAAAGGAAATGGGGGAATGGATAGTTTGGCCTAAGCTAAACTCTGATACCACTTTAGGCATAAAAGACAGACTAGATGTAAAAGAAACCGTGTCTCTGTGAAAAATGATAGGGTTGACACACCATAAGAGCTTGCAATGCAGATACTGTTCTTGCAGAGGTCAGAGCACTCAGTAATACTGTTTTCCATTATAAGAACTTCAAGTTCAAAAGGAAAATGTGTTAGCTTCTCTAGCACAAAATTAAGATCCCAGGAAGGGGTCACTGGTTTTCTTGGAGGCTTCTTAAGTAAACGCCCTTTCAAAAATGTTTTGACATGAAAAAGCCTTGAAAGAGAGGCTCCATGGGCAGACATGCTGAAATGGCCAACAAATTAACCTTGATAGAGGAGTAAGAAAGGCCATTGGAAATTAACTCACGCAAATATTGTAAAACCAGAGAACAACTATCACTGGTTGTGTTCTCGTCAGCAACAAGGAAACCTTTTCCATCTGCTAATACAGGAATTTCTAGTAGCAGGCTTTTTATCTCCATTACAACTGCTGCATGTCCTCATTAAACAGGTGCCTAAATAAAATTTAAGACTCTGTAATCCAGATAGTCAGTTGAAGTTGACATCCCTGATCTTGTGTGAATATATTCATTCTGTTAGGAAGCTTGTGATAATTTCCCCTGACTATTTCCCCCCCAAAAAGGGAGAACTGTTGTTGCCTGCCAGAAAGGGAGTCATCACAATGATCTTTTGAATTTTAATCTGGATCTTCATATGTACCCTGATATCAGTGAAAAAGGTAGAAAAAACATACATGGACATCCCTATCAAAGGAAAAGAAAAGGAATCTATTTTTTCAGGCCTTCTTTTATGGAGTCCTGGAGCAGAATTTTGCCTGCTGATTATTTAGAAAGGAGGCAAATGGATCTGTGAGAGGAACTTTTCACAATGGATCAAATCTTGGAAGACCCCCCCCCCCTTATCTAGTTTGCACATGCGAGGATCTGCCTTGTCCTACTCAGCTTGTCTGCCACACAGTTTTTCTCAGATGGAATGAAGGATATTTGTGGAGTGAGATTGTGCTGTGAAGCTATGCCCCAAGCTAACACAGCTCTTCTGCGAAGTGGGTATGATCTGGTTCTCTTCTGCGTGTAGATGTACTACACAACTTTGGTATTGTCTGAAACAACTTGAAGAGGTCCTGGGGACCAAAGATGACTCAAGAATTGAGTGCCTTGATCTGGGGAATCATCTCTTTTCTATTTATGTACTTGCATCTGTCCTACTTGTCCCATACACCTTGCACTATTATCCCTTCTGAAACTGCCCCCAAGCAAATTCTGAGGTGTCTGAGATGACTGCTTTGGAACAGAGAAGAATAAGGGGAGACCCAAATTAAGGGATATTTGCTGTCTCCACCAAGTAATTTTTCTATTGACAAACCCCAGCACTGGGATTTGAAAAGATAAGGATGGTGATGCTGGGACCAAAGAGACTTCAAATACCATTGTATCTTTCTCATGTATAGTCTTGCCAGGGTTATCATGAGAAAGAAAGATGCATCAAGACCCAAAATCCTGAAGCTTTCCTCCACAGTGACCAAAGTCTGAGCGGAAAACCCTGGAAATAGATCTAGATATAGATCTGTTTTTTTTTTCAATTGGAAGAAAAGCTATTGGAACTGAAGTGTCTACCTGATACTCAAAGAATACAACCCTGTGTGAAGGAGTCAGAAAAGACTTTTGAATGTTCTGTTGGAATCCAAGCTTGTGAAAGATCTCTCACCAAAGTGAGAGATCCCTGACACTTTGAAAAAGACTCTGCAAAGATAAGCAAGTCATCTAAATATGGAAAAAAGAAAATGAACACCCGTTAGCCTGCAACAAGCTATAAGTGGAGCGAAACACTTTCTGAACCTTCGGGTACAGTGAGTAGTCCAAAGGGTAAAGCAGAGACCTAATAAAGTGATTTCAGATAGATAAATCTTAAGAAACACCTGTAGTCTGGATAAAAAGGAATCCAATGATAAACATCTTTTATATGTAGTGTTACCAGGAAACTTGAATGAGCAAGAAGAGGTAACAGATTGTGAAGTGACACCATTTGGAAGTTAGGCACTATCACACTCAGGTTTAAGAAGAAAATCCAGAACTGGTCTCTAGACATCTTCCTTCTTTTGCACAATAAACATCCTTGAACAAAAACTCTTCCCAATTAGAGAAGGAAGAATTGGTTCCATCACTCCCTGGAACAACATGTAACGAAGGACAGCTGGAAATAAAATATTTCAGTTTTTATCACATGTCTAATTCTACAGAGTTTTTGAGGGTTACACATAAACATATAACTAAATCTACACATTTTTAGATGCAAGTTTACACATGGAAGAGACAATTTTGTTTGTAGGATCTAAAGAAAACCTACTTATTCCAGTTGTTATTTGCATTACAAGATTAATCACCCCTGGTATGTTAAAAAGAATTTAGTAAAAGGACAATTCACAACCCAGCCACCAGGGGATGCACAAGCCAATGTATTTATTCGTGCTGGTCTCATACCTGGATAAATGGGGAGAGTTACTTCAGAAAGAGCATCCGATGTAACATTTTTGCCAGATCAAATATGCAGACAACAATACAGATTTCCATACGGCATCAGTTCAAGCCTGGGTTAACTACAACTGCCTCCAGTACTGTTAGCCAACAGGGTGCTGGTGGAAATTGGGCTACTGTTGGCCAAAAAAGAAGAAGAGCAGGTAGGCATGCCCAGAGGTAGGAGGAGAGGAGGAACATTAGGAGTGTGGAAGTGAGGGTAGGAATTTTGAATGTTGGCAGTATGACTGGTAAAGAGAAAGAGCTAACTAATATGATGGAGAGAAGGAAGGATGACATATTGTGTGTGCAAGAGACCAGATGGAAGGGGAGTAAGGACAGGTATATCTGAGGTGGGTTCAAATTATTCTACCATGGTGTTGCTGGAAGGAGAAATGGGGTAGGGGTTATCCTGAAGGACCAGTATGTCAAGAGTGTTTTGGAGGTGAAAAGAGTGTCAGACAGGGTGATGTTTATGAAACTGGAAATTCATGATGTGATGATGAATGTTGTTAGTGCATATGCTCCATAAGTTTGGTGTGCGATTGATGAGGAAGTCTAAAAGACTGGAGCAGATTTCAATGGGCATGTTGGTGAAGGGAACAGAGGGGATGAGGAGGTGATGGGTAGGTATGGTGATAAGGAGAGGAAGGAGGAAGGTCAGATGATAGTGGATTTTTGTGAAAAGGATGGACATGTCTATGGTGAATACGTATTTTAAGAAGAGGGAAGAGCATAGAGTGATGTACAAGATTGAAGGAAGATGCACAGGTGTATTATATCCTATGCAGGAGGGCCAGTCTGAAGGAGACTGGAAACTACAAAGTAGTGACAAGGCAAAGTGTAGTTAGGCAGCATAGGATGGTGGTCTCTAATGTTGGCAATCAAGAAGAGGAGGAAGAGAGCGAGGGCATTGCCAAGGATCAAATGGTGGAAGTTGAAAAAGGATAACTATAAGGTGGAGTTCTGGGAAGAGTTTGACAGGCACTGGGTGGCAGTGAAGAGTTACCAGATAGCTGGGCAGCCACAGCACAGGTGGTAAGGGAGATAGCTAGAAAGGTGCTTGGTGTGACATCTGGACAGGGGAAGGAGGACAAGGAGACCTGGTAGTGGAATGAGGAAGTACAGGATAGTATACAGAGGAAGAGGTTGCCGAAGAAGAAGTGGGATTGTCAGAGAGATGAAGAAAGTAGACAAGAGTACAAGGAGATGAGGCCTATTGTGAAGAGAGAGGGGCGAAGGATAAGGTGTATGATGAGTTGTATGAAAGGTTGGACAGTAAGGAAAGAGAAAATGACCTGCACTGATTGGCCAGACAGAGGGACTGAGCTGGGAAAGATGTGCAGTGGGTTAGGGTGAAAAAGGATAACATGGGAAACATATTCACAAGTAAGGCGAGTGTGTTGATCAGATGGAAAGAGTACTTTGAGGGGCTGATGAATGAAGAAAATGAGAGACAGGGAAGGTTGAATGATTTGGGGTGATGAATCAAGAAGTGCAACAGATTAACAAGGAGGAAGTAAGGACAGCTGGAAAGAGGATGAAGAATGGAAAGGTTGTTGGTCCAGATGATGTACCTTTTGGAAGCATGGAGATGTTTAGGAGAGTTGGCAGTGGGGTTTTTAACCAGATTATTTAATGAAATCTTAAAGTAAGAGGATGTCTGAGGAGTGGAGAAGAAGTGTATTGATACCGATTTTTAAGAATAAGGGTGATGTGCAGAGCTGCAGTAACCACAGAGGGATCAAATTGATCGCCACAGCATGAAGTTATGGAAAAGAGTAGTGGAAGCTAAGGTAAGAAGGGAGGTGATGATTAGTGAGCAGCAGTATGGTTTCATACCAGGAAAGAGCAGTACAGATGCAATGTTTGTCTAAGGGTGTTGATGGAGAAGTATAGAGAAGGTCAGAAGGAGTTGCATTGTGTCTTTGTGGACTTAGAGAAAGCATATGACAGAGCGCCTAGAGAGGAGTTGTGGCATTGTATGAGGAAGTTGGGAGTGTCAAAGATGTATATAATAATTGTACAGGATATGTACAAGTGCAGTGTGACAGTGGTGAGGTCTGCAGTAGGATTGATGGATGCATTCAAGGTGAAGGTGGGATTACATCAAGGATTAGCTCTGAGCCCTTTCTTATTTGCAATGGTGATTGACAGGTTGACAGACGAGCTCAGACAGGATTGCCCATGGACTATGTTTGTGGATGACATTGTGATGTGTAGTGAGAGTAGGGAACAGGTTGAGGAGACCCTGAAGTGGTGGAGATAAGCTCTAGAAAGGAGAGGAATGAAGGTCAGTAAGACTAAGACAGAATATATGTGTGTGAATGAGGGGGAAGACAGAGGAATGGTGAAGATGCAGGGAGTAGAGTTGGCGAAGGTGGATGAGTTTAAATACTTGGGATCAGCAGTTCAGAGTAATGGTGAGTATGGAAGAGAGGTGAAAAAGAGAGTGCAGGTAGGGTGGAGTGAGTGAATAAGAGTGTCAGGAGTGACTTGTGACAGACGAGTACCAGGAAGAGTGAAAGAGGAGATATGTAAGATGGTAGTGAGACCAGCTATGTTTTATGGGTTGGAGACGGTGGCACTGACAAAAGGACAGGAGTCAGAGCTGGAGGTGGCAGAGTTAAAGATGTTAAGATTTGCATTAGGTGTGATGAGGATAGGCAGGATTAGAAATGAGCATATTAGAGGGTCAGCTCAGGTTGGACCATTTGGAGACAAAGCCAGAGAGGTGAGATTGTGTTGGTTTGGACATGTGCTGAGGAGGAATGCCGGGTATATTGGGAGAAGGATGCTAAGGGTGGATCTGCCAGGTAAGAGGAAAAGAGGAAGGCTTAAGATAATGTTTATGGATGTTGTGGGAGAGGGCATGCAGGTGGTTGCTGTGACAGAGCGATATGCAGAGGACAGGAAGAAATGGAAACAGATGATCTGCTGTGGCAAGCCCTAACAGGACCAGCTGAAAGAAAAAGATGAAGTAGTAAAAGGACAATTCATAGGATAATTCATAAAAACAGCACATATGGTCTCTGATCAAGAAGATTTCATAGCTGAAATAAATGAGAGATTCTACTAGGTTATTAAGGACAGAGGAGAAAAATATTTTTCTATTCTAGGCAAACCTAATGAATAGCAATCAGATGTTTCAAACACATTGCATTTTGCAAATACAATGAATGTTAAATTTAATGAAGGAGGTACACAAAAAAAATTATAAAGAACAACTGGTCTGTTTTAAAGACAGATGCTGAAATGTTGAAAGTTGTGGGTACAATTGATTTTACACATAGTATAGATAAAAATATCAAGAGAATTTTGGAAAATCATAATATGACTTCTAGGGGTATACCAAGGGCAACCCACGTAAAGGGACAACATGTGGGAGATGTCACCCTATTTTGGAACATGGCACTATCACTTTGACAAATTCTTACATTTCTAGAATATTTCCCATTATGGGAAATTGTGAATCTGAGGGAATTATGTATTTGGCAGTCTGCGATACATGCCAGTCTTTTTATGTGGGTGAAAGGGAACGAAAATTTAACAAAATAATTCATGAACATGTGTACGACATCATATCTTATATAAACATTCCCAAACATGCTCTACTTTCAACCAATTTATGTTGGTTTACATGATGAAAATATTTCAATTTACCTGTTGCTTAAAATGAGGGTAGCAAAGCTATGACTAGTAGTCCATGTCTTTTTTTATATTTTTTATTTAGATTTGTGTACTACTATCAACCGTTTGTATTACATGGATCAACTTTATACACCTCTATAATATATATATTGTTATTACAACGCACTATTTGGTTAGAATTTCTCATTAAATAGAACCATTATTCTTTAATTGTTTTTTATTGTTTTATTGAAAGTGTTTTAAATATGAAGGTTGGTTAACTTACTTTTATATTCTGATGAAGTCCTATGGTGTTGGACGAAAGCGTTTAATGTTGTATGCATTTGAAATTCTATTCACTTTATTAAATTTTGGAAAGTTTAGATCCATCTCTGTGTTTTTGGGGTTTGAGAACTGAGACTATGTGAACCCACTTCTCTGTTTTGGGCTATTAATACCTCTTAAGGTCTTTTCATTGTCTGATTTGGTTCAAGATGTGCTATCCTTTTCTTTAGCTACGTAGGCTTACACTCTAATATCTTTGGATTTGTATGTTTACATTCCTCCCTTCTCCCTTTTGATGAACTCTTTTAAGAGTAAAAGGTATTGCAAATTACAATTTAAATTGATAGTTCATGAATTATGTGTTTTATCTTATGACAGGGCCTGTGCCGCTGTAAGAATCAGCACAGACACAAATGAAACTGTGGTGATCATAGACATGTCACTCCCACCTTATCTCTTACAGTAAAGAATACTTTGATCACAGAAGGCATTAGTCCCATTTCCTTGCCAGCTGTAAATTTAAACATTTATTTTACATCTTGCAAAATATATTCCTCTACTAGCTATATAGGTTTTTACTTTCTCATTTTATGGGATATACAGTCTCTACATTTTCAGAATATATGCACAATATCAATTTTTTATGACCTGTTTTGGAGATCAGCTACAATTTAAATGTTATCCTGGGATGCATACTGTATTTATACAGAAGACATTCCACAGAGCAAAATATACCTCTTCATTCCCATCTGTCTAATGTATGATGTGCCCTTTCTCCTTTCCCCTTGTAGTTTGTGCCTACCAAGTTGGATCACTTTTTGCTTTTTCTGTTTTCTTTTTATGCTCTTGTACCCTAGAACTGTCAGTATGTGTTGCCTTTGTGGTAAGGCTGCACAGCATGGAACAGGGGCAGTGCTCTTTAACTCATTCCCTCCAGCAGAGCTCTTTTGAGTGTATACCTTTAACTCCCAGTGGGTGTGGCTTCAGCCTTTAAAAAATGAATTTATCACATTACAGTTATAACAAATACTTATTAACAGAGGTCATATATCAATACAATTGTGTTTGCCATCATATGTGCTTCAAGATAAAATATTCTGATACCTTGTGTGTAGCATGGTTTTGGATTTATTAATACAAATATGAACAGGCAATATTTGACGCCTAGAGGAGCAGTAGGAGGTAACTGCAGAAATGCCTGTAGACGTCACTCGTCTGTAATTGATTTCCTAGTATAATTAGTTGTGCATCTAGAAGTTTCTCTTTGTTGCTCCCTTCTGCATACCAAAACCTAGATCCCCCTTTCCATATGAGGAGATGGCACGTTCAGCTGTGCACATGATGAGCTAGTTCCTAGGAATTGTTGGTCTGCAAGAAAGGCCGCTATCAGGTTCTTTTGATGGTTAGCTTATTGCCAAGAGGGAGGCCAAGCCAATAAAGAATGTGTTTCTGAAGCAGGCTAATGAGTAGTAGGCATGCTGCCTCAAATGGGAGACATTTAAATTGTTGGAGAAGGAAAAAATGGTGGTCTTATTTTGTTGAGAATAGAATAAATTAGCATATTTTGTTAGTGTGTATCAAGATCTGTGAGGATTTTTACTGCAAGCAAAGGTGAGGAGAGATGGGGCATAATCTATTTGGGAATGAAAGACATTTTCACCTATTGTGATTCTGTCTTATGGCATGATTAATTGTGTGATAATGATGGCATCCAAGAAATATGGAGTTAACTTTTGCATTGATGTGCACTGATGTGTTTAGACAAGGGTATGGAGTAATGCCTAAGAACTTCAATGATATGATCCCTTCAATAGGCTGTGCATCATAAGGTAGGAAATCGTGGTGTGGTCCTAATTTGCTCAGTTTTCAAGGGGGAAGCAAAGAAATTAGTATGCCTTTTGGGTTCTGTACTTAGATGTATACTTCTTAACCAGAATATTAGGTTATGAAGGATATTTTGAAGATACTGCAGAATTGTACTGTGAGAGGCAGAAGACTCCCCTCATACAGGATAATGATAGCTGTACTGTCATGCCCTCGTATAGGATAAATATAGCTGTGTCCTCATACAGGGTAATGGTAGCTGTGCCTCATACAGCATAATGACATCTGTGCCCTCATCGTACCTCTCAAACTCTTAGAGCAAGAAATCTGGACAAAGCCATAAATAATGGGGGGTGGGGCAAAGCCCCAAAAATAGGGACAGTTTTTAAATATTGCTCTTACAAACGTAGAAATTTGATAGAATAACAGGTTTTGTGTTAGCATGAATTTCTGAAGGGTATGAAGTCTGAAACTCAAATGTCTGCCACTATTTTCTGACTTCAGTCTTTAATAACTTGCCAATGATTTGCCAGAAAACCATAATTTTATAAAATATGAGGCAAAAATCTGGACATTCTGTGAAAATCTGTACAGTTAGGAGGTATGGCCCTTATACAGGGTAATGATAGATGTGCTTTATACAGGATAATGATAGCTGTATCCTCATATGAGGTAATGATAGCTGTCCCCTCATACAGTGTAATGATAGCTGTCCCCTCATACAATGTAATGATAGCTGTCCCCTCATACAGGGTAATGATTGCTGTCCCCTCATACAGGGTAATGATAGCTGTGCCCTGATACAGGATAATGCCAGCTGTGTTTAAATCATCTGGGAGGGTATCAAAGATGCTAGTAAGCATGGATCCTTGAGGAATCCTTTTGTGAATAGTGTGGCACTGATAGACAGCCACTCTATTTAACAGAGATTGTACTGTTGCTCAGGTAGCTGCTGAACCAGTCTAGTGTTGGGGACCCAAAATTAGAGATTATGTGAGAGTTGAAGAGTACTGATTAATCAGGTCAAAGGCTTTGCTGAGTTCCGTGAATAGGGCTTCTTTAAGGGGCCCTGTATTCATATTAATGAATAGTAAGCCTTATAATATGTGTATGGCAGTTTGATGTTCCTGTGATTATTAAAGCTATGTTGTTGAGAGGAGAGGACGCTGTATTGGTCCCCGAGGGAGCAAGAGCTTAGTTGAGTATAAATTGCTCTTTCCAATAGTTTGCCAAGCAGAAATGTGGGTCTGAAGTCAGAGTTGTTGAAAGGGTTTGTAATTTTTAGGATTGGAGTGATGTTGTCAGTGCTAGAGATTAAATTTGTCGTGGGTGTGTAGGGATATGAATTCTCTATATTTCTGAGGAACCATTGGAAGAAGCCATCAGAGCTGGGTAGGCAGCTGAGTAAGGATTGTAGTAAGGTTACAGTGTCTTTTTTTGTAAATTTTCTTGTGGTAGAGCAGTTGTTAATGTGGTTTTAGTAGTGATAACATGAGGGTATTCAGTGGAGGGTTAGTGATGTGGATGTTATAGAATTCGGTTACAAAGTTTGATTCAGTTATGCTGGATGTGTTTCTTATTAAGACAAAAGCAGTTAGTTTTGAACAAAATGCTCATTTGCACTGGATATGTATTAGACGTTTTTCATGATAGCTCATTTATTTATTGTCGGTACAGTTGGTTACTCTATTATTAGTATGCCCGTGGTGTCTGGACAAGTTCGGCAGTATTTTGTTTTTCGTGTGGCTGGTTAACTGATTTATTTCCAGGAGAGTAGGGCTGAATGAGATGTTGGTTTACCTGTTGTAAAGGCAAGCTGAGTTCCTAATTCCTTTTTTTTTTTTTTTTTGATCTGGTCACATAGGATAGTATAGTTGTCATGGCACTGGACACAGTGAGACTATTTCCAGGCTTTCCAAACATTATCTCACTGCTAGACAAGCTCTCTGAGTTCTGGAGTTAGCCATGGTAGGTGTGTTTCTGTAAACTAAATTTCTGTGAAAAGAACTGATCTTGTATACTGTGTAACAATTCGGTAAGGAAGGTGGCAGCTTCATTAACATTAGTGAATGAGCAAACGATTGTTCAGTTTGTTAATAACAAGCTCAGTGTGTTCTGTTGTTGCCGTGATATTGTCTTAGAAAGGAAGCTGAACTGATGGGAGATAGGAGGGCCGTAGAGAACCCAGTCAAGATTGCTGCCTAAAATCAAAGGTTTGGACTGGGTCTGCAGAATTTTGGTTAAAACAGTGTTGCCAGGGAGAAAAAAAAAACAGAAGGCAAGATGAGTGAGCAGGAACAAAAGAAGGAAGAAATGGCTGTTTTTAATGGTCCACCTAAGAAGGAGCAAATATGCATTTTGTTTGAAAAGGTAATCACACCAGGCCAGGATGTGAGCTTATTGAAAAAACAAAAGATGAGAACAGGCAGAAGTGGGAGGGCTACAAGGAAAGATGCAAGATCTGGAGGAAGATAAAGAAGTGATTAAAGCTGAGCTGCATGAGCAGATTTACAGAATATAGGAATTAAAGGATGTGATAAGACAGGGATAAAAGATGGATGATTCTTGAAAATTGCACATAGAGTAACATCGGGATAATTGGAATACGAGAGAGAGAGAGCAAAAGTGAACAGCAGCAATTTTCTAGTGCAGATAATACATGAAACATTTGTCATACCAGGAAAAAACACTAATAGGAAGGGTGCACTGAGTAGGACAGGGGCAAAAAAGCAGCAGAGAGCAGACCCAAGTATGTTTTGATGTGCTTCAGTGTCTTTGCTGTAAAAAATGAGATTAAAGTTATCCCAGGTACAGAGATGTTCATAAAGCTGATCAAGGATTACTCAGACTACTCTGTAAGAAAAGGAAGGCTGTGCTAGAGGTGTTAAAGGAACAGCTGCATGCTGAAATACCATGAATTCGGTAAGTACAGCAGGAAGGAGAATGGGTTAGGCTACACACTATAATGGATTTTCAAAGGTTTAAACAAAGGTAGCACAGACAGTTAACCAACCCAGGCAATAAAGATCTGAACAGGCTGCAAGACATGAACTGGGAGGGCAATCTTAGACATAGGAGGGGTTATGCAGAGAGTTTGGAAGGACGTGCAGTGTCAGATGTTGTAACCCCAACAGGGAACTTGACAAAACCAGGAAGTATGGCAGGGCCACGTACCAGTAAAAGAGATGATCAAGAAATAAGAAAATCTTTAAGGCTGCCAGAAACAGATTTGAAAAGAGAAAAGATGGTGGATGTGAGACAACTGAAGGAGTTGTATCAAAGGGACAGAAGAATTAGAAAGTTCTCCTGAGGGAGATTGAGTCAAAAAATGGAGAAAGAGGCACAGACAAGGGAGAGCTCTAAAGATTTGGAAGCATGGTGTGTTGGACTATCCAGGTGACTCAGCAGTAAACTACTGGTCATACGAGGGGCTAAACAAGCTGGATAGAAGTATTTATGATAGATGTATGACAAAGTCAAAGAGGTGGAAGGTAGGACTACAGGAGTGAAAGAGGCCTCAGAGAGAGGCAACAAATAACTGGAAGGAATGAACATGGAAAGGCAGGTAACTGTAGCCATTGCAGAACGGCTGTATTAAATAAATGAATCCTTACCTTGTGAGATACACAGTAACAAAATTTTACAAACAATAGGATGAATTGAATCAATTCTTGGGTCAGTGATGGGTAATGTGGTCAAGGGAGGCATAAGTGCAAGCCTATAAATTAAGAGGAATACTTTTTATAACCACGTAGTGATGTACAGTAAACATGCATTTAATGTCTGAGTCCTAGAAAAAAAATGAATAACTGTTCATGTATGAACTGGTGGGCATGAAAAGTAATGTATGGGAGGACATTGTGAACGCAAAAGGTAAACAACAGCTCCGATCCAAATGGGAAATAAAGGAACAGTGCTGTTTAAGTAGCATAGCAAAGAACTGTAAAACAAGGCATACTCATGCACATGCAAGTGACCAAAGGCAGGTACCTAGCGGCTGGCAATAGGAGTGAGGGATCTGAGTATAGGCAGCTGCCAAAGAACAATATTCAGCTCAGAAGGTAGGCCAAGAGGAAGAGTTATGCTAGATAGCAGCAACTGGGAAAGCAGGGAGGTGTGCACAGAACAACTAGAAAATTATAGTTAATTATGTTGGAATACTATGGGTTCCTTAAAGTTTATTAGAAGAAGGATGTGATGTCCTCCCTAATAAGATTGGACCATAAATCAGTCTTGTTCAATGTAATTTTAAGACCAGATACACCATCAAGCACAAAAATGCTTAAGAATTTTTCAAAGACAAATTCCTTCATCCTAAGTGATGATATAAGAAGTTTCAAAGCTTCCTCAAATGCAGTTAACACAGACTCCTATGCAGAGATGTACACCAGTGCCCTGTATAACCACTTAAGCAGTTGTATAGAATCAGCTATACTTGACCGGATTAAAACCAGGTCTTCATGAAAAAAAAACAGCCACCCTAGTGGACCCCAAGTATAAACAGGCTATACAACAAAAGAAAGATGCTAATGTCCAAGAGCAAGAGGGAACTGACTCAGCAGAGGAAGAAATCCCTCTCTAGCGTAAACAAACACATTAGATATCTTGTCAAGTTCTCCAAAGCAAAAATAGCCTCCTTAGCTATGCATGATTACAAGGCATTCTTTAACTACATCCAAAATCTAAAAGGGAATAGCCAACTGTGCACTGAACTGGTTGTGGATGGCACCACTCATACTCAGCTGCAGGTAATGGCCAATCTGCTAGCTAACAGACTGGGAGCAAACTTCACCCCCCATAGACTCCAGTTATTCCTCAAAGTATACCTGTCACCATTCCTCAGCCTATTATCTCAAAAAAGCAGGTCATCTTGGTGCTTTCCAAGGCCAAAAACATGGTATCAATGGGAACAGACAACATCTCAGGTTGCCTTTTAAACAACTTAAAACATGACCTGGCAGATCCACTTGGATTCCTGTTTAACCACATCCTGTGAACTCTCTATGTTCTGGCAGAATGGATGATAGCAACAGTAATTCCTTTGCACAAAGGGGAACCATCAGTCAACCCTGGGAATTATAAGCCCATAAGCTCAACTAGCCTCATCTGCAAGGCCATGAAAAGACTCATTACGGACCTTATTAGCAAGAACATAGGTAGTCTCTAAACTCTGGACCCATCCCAGCTCAGATTTGTTAACGGTAGATCATGCCTGCTAAATATGGTTGACTTCTTCAAGAAAGTCACCAAAATCTTGGAAAAGGGAAAGACAATGCATACCACCTATCTTGACCTAGCCAAGGCATTTAACACAATCCCCAACTCAAGTATTAACCCGTACATTATCAGATGGGTAGCCAGCTGACTCACTGACAGAATACATACTGTCAAAATAGGTTACTTCACCTCTAGCGAAAGACCAGTCACCAGTGGCATAAATTAGGGTTCTGTGCTGGGCCCCTTACTGTTTGGAATTTATTTCTCAGCAGTAAAGGCAAACTTGGATGGCCTGTGGCTGACCAAGTTTGCTGACAATTGCAGATTGGGAGTGTGATGAAAGGAGATACTGTCAGCACAGCTAGCTGGAATTTTGTAAATAATTATATGTCATTGGTGAATATCAAAATGATTTATACCAGATGCTTGTGTTACAAATGTATTAGAACTGTATGTCGTGTATATCAAACTGCCTGTAAAGACATGTGTGTGGAAAAGATATTTGTAAAAGTGCTGTGTTTAAAATGTAACCACAGTGTGCCCTACTGGAAGAGGTCAGAAATGTACCTGTACTATTGTAACTGTTTAAATGTATATGCTTAACAGAGGAAACTGGAGGGTTAACCTCAGTCCGGCAAACTTTTGAAAAATATCTGAAATTAAATTACTTTATAGGCTACATAATAAAGAGGCTATCACTTGTTTTCAAATGCAGCTAGAGACACAAAATATATACTAAGAAGCTTTCTGTATTGTCCTTGGAGTGAACTAATTGCTACTTTTGAAGCATGAAAGGAATGCAGTTGTTTTATGACTTCCAGCATCTGCCAAAGATCTGACTAAAAGCCCTTGTCTGTCTATTTTTACAGGTAGATGCTAAATGCTTGCAACACAGGAACAGATAGACACACAGTTGCTTCACCACAAAACAAAAACCACAACAGCCACTGGAACAAGTTTATTTCTCTAGTGCCTCGGCCACAATCAGCCTTCAAGGAGTAACTTATCAAATTAAAAAAACAATATATATATCCCCAGCTCCAATTCAATTAACAGTTAAACAATTAAACAATTAAACAATCATAAAATTTATAAAAAAATGTTTAAAGTAACACACATCATTTCATATAATACTTTTCCAACAAGATTCTGTATTCAAACCCTTAGGCACTAATGTATCATATTTTAAAATAAAAACAGTTTCCTTCCTTAAAAGCATAAGCTTATATCTTTCTTTCTCATAATTTTCCGTTTTAATTTGTTCCAAAATAGTAGCTTTTAAACCCACAGAATTTCCACCATGACATTCATTAAAATGCTGAGCCAAAGGGCTCTCCATCTAATTTATCCTAATATCCCTCAGGTGTTCTAACAATCTTATTTTAAACATTTTTTTAGTTTGTCCGATGTAGAACATATTACGATGCTAAATGCTGCCATCTTCTAGAAATGGGGGCTTTGGCCTGGGAACTAGAAGTCAGATGACCAGAAATGATCGCATTCTGCAAGCTATCCCAGCAGTAATATTTTAGATATTAATTTGAGAAATCTCTTAGTGAAACAGAGCATTCTGCATTCTGTCTTGGACCTGACAACAACAACAAGAAAAAACATTCACCACATCTGCCTTCCTCTAATGAAGTAACTTTCTAGGGAATAGCATAATTCTCTTAGATAAAGTCAGGAATATAGTAAAGCTTAGTTTAGATGTTTTTCTTTATTTGTGTGAGCCTGTACTGCAATGTTTTAAATATTTCCTGTGCTTTATAACTCTGATGTCACTGTGAATATATTTTCAGTATTGTCTTGTTCTTTTATTATTTATTATTAAATATATTTAAACTTTTCATTGTGGCAGATCTGTGTAGAGATATTTAAGTTTTATGAGTACTTGCATATTTATTTGGTGACACTGTGTGGGTCACTCCTAATAACCTTGCTTCTGGTCAAGCTACCATTTGTATTAATATTAATATTACACAGTAAGATTGGACATCCTTTGCTAAGGGCCTTAAAGTAGCTGATAAGGAGTGACTGGTAGCAGTGAAATGTACTTTATAGTCTAGGCAGAAGGGGCATAGCTAGTAAACCTGCACCAGCCTTTCCCATGTGTGTGTGTGTGTGTGTGTGTGTGTGTGTGTGTGTGTGTGTGTCTGTGTGTGTGTGTGTGTGTGTGTGTGTTTGTCTGTTTGTCTGTGTAAATCAAACCTCAAAGAGTGTGTATGTCAGCTACTTGGGCAGGGATATGAAGCACTGTTTGGACAGAGAGGATGCTGGAGGTCTTGGCTTGGTCACTCAGCTGAGATCTCAATGCTATAGCTGTGCCAGTGGGGAATTTTATTGGGTATATGGAGAATGAGTGACAAACCAGTCCTGGACTGACTTTGGTCTCTGTGTGCTCTTAAGGGAAATTGCACTTGATGCAGAGAGCTGCATCTGGAAGTACTGTGTGGATACCTGTTACTCTTCCAGTGAACATCCCCCACAGGAGCCAGTGGTGAGGATTGAGGCTCCTTGATTACTGGTGCAGTGGTGGGTTGTCACATTTGGCTGGCAGTGGTGGGATCACCACATCACATACTAGGATTCAGTGGTGTGGATATTGAACTCCTGTAGCCTGTAAACAGTGGTCACTAAAGAAGGCATTTGTACTCTCAAGCAGTCACATGGTAGACATTGAGAGTTTCTAAATTGACTGATACTGATTTCTTAAATTATGATACAGTTAAAAAGAGTGCTTTATTTTAACACCGGAAGGTTATAGAAAAAAGTTTTGTGAGCATAGATGCAAGGCAGATGAGTGTGTGTAATTATATTGCTGAGTTAAGCACTTATTTTCATAGGTTGGTGAGTGGGTGTCAGACCACCACTTTTGAAAAGCTGGCAGACCTTTTGGTGAGGGAACAAGCCTTTAGCACTTTGCCTGAGGACATGAGAATCTGGTTGGCAGATAGAGAATGCAACACAGTAGATGAGTTGGGGAAAAAAGAGACCTATACCTAGCAAGCAGGGCATCACTGCACATGGGTATAAGGGAACCCATGGTGAGCAGACTAAACTGCCCCAACAGAATTCACCAGTAACTGGGGAAGCCACTAGTTAAGGTATACAGCCAGTGTCAAATGTTAAATGTTTTAAATGTAACCAGTGGGGCCATGTAGCATATAGATGTCCACAGAGGCAAGGTGCGGAACAAAGGTTAGGAGAGCCAGTAAGTGGAAATGACAGAATACCAGTGGTAAGTTTTCTGGAGACAAGGGTACCAAACTAACATAAGAGATGATATCCTGTTTTAGAAGATGGAAAACAGGCCACTGCTAAGAGAGACACAGACTCTGACCTAACCATTGTGAAGCCTGCAATGGTTAAAGAGGAGCACTACTTGCTTGGGAAGTCTACTCCAGTCCGAGCTTTAGGAGGGAAGCCATTCCCAGTACCTTTGGCTAGGGTTCACCTTGACTGGGTCGGTGGAATATGAAGCAAGTAGGTGTGTTTGAGAATATCCCTGCAGATGTCCTGATAGGGAATGATTCTGATAATGCAGTACCTTGTGTGCATGCAGTTACTTGCACTCAGGCTTGGAAACAGGCATGTGGGTCTGGTAGCCTGGGGGGGACCCAGACAGAACAAACACTTTAAGCCAAGACTGGTGAGGTGGCTACTTCAGGGAGGAAGTGACCCTGTAGCAGTGAGAGTGAAGGTGAGCCATGGCTGCTGGTGGGTACTGATGTTTCCTCGGACAGAGTGACTGCAAGGGCAGAGGTGAGTAGTAGTACCCAGGTTGACAGTAAGGCACCGCTGTCAGAGAATACCAGACTTCCGGTGGAAGGGGAGCTGGGAAGGGTTACAAAGAGACAGTTGACACAGGCTGAGTGCTCAGACACTACATTACAAGGCTTGAGGGAGGTAGCCAGGGAGGTGCCTGATTCTCAAGGAAAGGGGAATCTGTATACTGGGGGAAAGGGTAACTGTATAAAGAGTGGACCCCTGAAGGATGGCTAGAGGGTGAGAAAATACAGCAGTTTGTAATGCCCAAACCTTACCATCTGGCATGTCTAGCCATAGCCCATGACATTCCCTTTGTAGGTCATATGGGCATAAAACTTACAAAGAGACGTATTATGCAGAACTTTTTTGGCCTGGGATTTCCAGGGATGTAACAGGGTACTGCAGGACCTTTGAGCAGTGCCAAAAAGTAGGCAAGGCAGGAGACAAGGTCATAGCTCCTTTGATGCCTTTGCCTGTGATTGAGGAGCTATTTCAGAGGGTAGCTATGGATATTGTGGGGCCTCTGAGTACCCCAAGTTCCACAGGGAAGAAGTATTTCTTAGTGGTAGTATATTATGCTGTGAGATGCACTGAGGCAGATTACTCTTGTCTTCCATTGAGGCAGAAAAGGTGGTAAATGCTTTGTTAGAGATTTTCAGCAGGGTAGGTTTCCCAAAAGAAATACTGACTGAAAGAGGTGCAAATTTCATGTCAGACCTGCTTGCTTGTCTGTGGAAGCACTGTGGGGTGAAGCACCTAAAGACCACCCCCTACTCTACCCAGACTAATGGTCTTTGCCTGTGATTGAGAAGCTATTTCAGAGGGTAGCTATGGATATTGTGGGGCCTCTGTGTACCCCAAGTTCCACAGGGAGGAAGTATATCCTAGTGGTAGTATATTATGCTATGAGATACCCTGAGGCGGTGACTCTTGTCTTCCATTGAGGCAGAAAAGGTGGCAAATGCTTTGTTAGAGATTTTCAACAGGGTAGGTTTCCCAAAAGAAATACTGACTGAGAGAGGTGCAGATTTCATGTCAGACCTGCTTGCTTGTCTGTGGAAGCACTGTGGGGTGAAGCACCTAAAGACCACCCCCTACTCTACCCAGACTGATAGTCTTGTGTGAGAGGTTAAACTCTACACTAAATACCATGGTACAGGCATTTGAAGACCAGTTTATGAGGGAGTGGGACAAGTATTTGCCCCAGCTGTATGCTTACAGAGAGATGCCTCAGGAATACACACATTTATCACCTTCTGAGTTACTGTATGGGGATAGGGTGAGGGGAGCTCTAGATTTGATTGTGAAGAGTGGGAGGGTGAGTGTGAATCCCACAAGGAGTCTGTTGTAGCATATGTCCTAAACCTCAGGACAAGGATCAGAGAACTCATGGGCTTGGCCCAGGAGAACCTGGCAGAAGCCCAACAGTAGAAAAGGGTCTGGTATGACAGGAATGCCCGAGCTAGAGAGTATGCTGTAGGGCAGCAGGTAATGGTTCTCATTCCTGTCAGACACAACAAGCTGCAGGCAGCTTGGGAGGGTCCCTTCAAAGTGGTAAGGAAGGTCAGTGATGTTAACTACATGGTAGAACTGCTAGGCAGGAGGCAGGAGCACAAACTGTACCATGTTAACATGATGAAACTTTACCATGATAGGGAGGACCTGGTGCTAAGTATTTGCAATAGAAGGCAGAAGGAGTCTGAGGGGGATCTATGGCTACAGGGAGCCAGCCAGCAAAATCCCAAGTTACTACTGTGGAGTGTAGGGTTGCAGGCATAAATTATGACAGTGCAGCACTGTACTGGGGTCAGCAATGCCAAGATAGCTGGAATCTCAAGTCAGGGAATGGGTAATGTATTCCCAGATAGGTTCATTCCTCTCAACCAATGTTCCTCAAGGGTGACTTGAAAAATTAGCTTGAGTCTTCGAAGGGGGGAAGAAGTGTAACGAAAGGAGATACTGCCAGCATAGCCAGCTGGAATTTTGTAAATAATTATATGTCATTGGTGAATATCAAAATGATTTATACAAGATGCATGTGTTACAAATATATTAGAACTGTATGTCATGTGTATATCAAACTGCCTGTACAGATGTGTGCATTAAAAAGGTATTTGTGAAAGTGCTGTGTTTAAAATGTAGCCACAGTGTGCCCTACTGGAAAAGAATAGAAAAACCTGCACTATTATAACTGTTTAAATGTATATACTTAACAGAGAAAACTGGAAGGTTAACTTCAGACCAGCAAACCTTAGAAAAATATCTGAAATTAAATTACTTTATAGGCTACATAATAAAGAGGCTATCTTCTCAAGTTTTCAATGCAGCTAGAGACACAAAGTCTATACTAAGAAGCTTTCTGTATTGTCCTTGGAATGAACTAATTGCTACTTTTGAAGTAGGAAGGAACAGAAGCAGGCAGGGAAATGGGGGATTATGCTTTAACTGTAGAAGGCCTTTTATATGGTTAGGTGGGGTTTCCTATGGAAGACATTGCAAGAAAGGAACATAAGGGAAAAGTTCATACATTGGATAGAGGCCATATACCAAGACCTGGAATCTGCTATACTCATACATGGAGGAGTCTGTGATGTGATAGAAAGGGAACTAAATGAGGGTGCTCACTATCCCCAGATCTGTTCATGCTTGTAATTGAGGAGGTGGCAGTGGATTTCAGACAACTTAGCAATGCTTAAAGAAAAGGAGGGAATACAATCTCAGTTTGTGTTATACACAGATGATTGCATGTTAATGTCAGAGGATGTGGCTGCAGCAATGAAAAGTATAAGAAAGACATTTGAGAAGTTTAAGAAAGTGGCATGACTCAAGTGCAACAACAGAAAGACAGTGGAAGTAAGATTAGAAAAAGGAAGAGGAAAGAAGGAATAGGTGAGAAAAAAAGAGGTGGAGTTCCCCAAATATCTAGGGCTGTCTGTTAGGAACACTGTGAGAGAGAGAATAGGAAAACAAATCTGGAAGTAAAATGTAAGTGGTGACTCTCCAGAGGGAAGAAGACTTGTACATTGTTTGGGAGAAATAATGCAGTGAAGATAATGATACTAGTGATGATCCTGTACCCTTGTTCGCAAATACAAACAGACCTTAGGGACAAAAGGCTACAGTAAATGCAAAAAGGATAGAGGACTGTACCAATAAAGGTAAGGCAAAAAGACTGAGAAAGGTAAAAATGAAAATGAGTAGCAAAAAGGGGCTGCAGGCTCCCTCCCACATATCCCAGAATATGCACTGACATGTAACATCAGTCATAGGATAGAAATAGAGAAGGAGGAAAAGCAAAAGAGGGTGAGAAATGGAAATGCGGAGAAATGCACTGAAGAACTTGAATGAAAAGAATTAGGATGCATGAAGTGGGATGAAAGGAAAAAACTATGGGGAACAGAAGGGTGGTTGGCAAAGACAGAAACAAAATTGAAAAAGTCTGGAGAAATGGAATAACCCAAGAGTAAGATCTGGTTTGCACAGGATGGGAGGGAAAGATTTAAAACAATACAGGATTTAGTACAGAACACTATAGCCCAATGGTGGGACCAGAGCATTCAAGTGCTCTGGATTATGCGGAATGCTCTGCATTTAATGAAAAGCGAAGCCACTGTTCCGCTGTTCCGCATTGAACAGCTGTGGCTCCACTACAACGCTTCTGATTGGTTTGTGTACCCCAGTTACTGCCAATCGGCATTGTGGTATACAAACCAATGCATAGCTCTGCTGCCCTTCCATGTTGGCTATGCTCCACAGTTTTTGATTGGCTCATAGACCGCATTTACAGCCAATCACAAACTCGGTCTACGAGCCAATGAAGTAGAGAGTCTGAGGAGGACGGGAGCCAATGAGAGCTCCCAAATACAGGCCAATCATGTTCCTTGAAGCCTTTTCACGCCAAAATAATGGCTTACAAAAGGCTTCCAGGAATCAGGGATTTTACTTTTTAGGTTCAACTGGGATTGGAAAGAACACCTGGCTGGACGAAGGAAGGAAGGAGCGGCTGTAGATCGAAGACATCGGGGGAGAAGACGGGACGTGGAGTTGGAAGATAGCGTGCCTGCCAGGAGAGGCGACTCAGCGAGAGGAGTCAGTTTGCTGTATCAGAACAGAAAGCTGAGGTTTTATCTTTCTGCTGCTCGACAACCGGGAGGATCAACTTTGTGCCGTGGTGGATTATTTGTGCTGGAGTCATTGGACTGGATTGAGCTAAAGTGGTACCGTGTATATAGGCGGAGCAGAGGTTAAGTGTTTTAGGCTTTTAGCTGCAAATATTTCCCTTTGGAAGAGCTATGCTAGCACAGATCCTGTTATTTTAGTAATTTTTTAAGTGTGTAAGCAATATTTAGTGTCAGTATTTTTGTGCTGCTTGTCCCTAGTATGTCACTGAAGTGTGATAGACAATAATGTTGTATGCAAACACATCCTGTTATTCAACAACTTTCTAAGTTTAAAAGTACAATATTTAAAGTGTCTGTTTCTGCTGCTTGTCCCAGTATGTCTGAAAATTGCTTTTTTTTTTTTTTCTGGGAGAAACATGCCAAGACGGGTCCTGTTCTAGCCTCTTTCTAGGTTTATAAGAGCAATATTTAAAGTGTTTGTATGTTTTTGCTGCTTGTCCCCGAGTACGTCTCTGAAAGTAATTGCCCTTTCTTTCTTTTTTTTTTTTTTTGGGAGAAACTATATGCCAAGACAGGTCCTGTTCTAGCAACTTTCTAGGTTTATAAGAGCAATATTTTATGATGTTCTATGTTTCTGCTGCTTTTCCCCTAGTACGTCTCTGAACGTAATTGCCTTTTTTTTTTGGAGAAACTGTATGCCAAAACAGGTCCTGTTCTAGCCTCTTTCTAGGTTTATAAGAGCAATATTTGAAGTGTTTGTATCTTTCTGCTGCTTGTCCCCTAGTACGTCTCTGAAAGTAATTGCCTTTTTTTTGGAGAAACTGTATGCCAAGACAGGTTCTGTTCTAGCAACTTTCTAGGTTTATAAGAGCAATATTTAAAGTGTCTGTATGTTTCTGCTGCTTGTCCCCTGGTACGTCTCTGAAAGTAATTGCCTTTTTGTTTTGGAGAAACTGTATGCCAAGCCAGGTCCTGTTCTAGCAAATTTCTAAGTTTACGAGAGCAATATTTAAAGTCTCTGTGCTGCTTGTCCCTCTATTATGTAGGGCTTTGTCCAGTTTTCTTGCACTAAGAGGTTGAGAGGTATGTCAGGATGGATGTTAGAAGTGAGTTATGGTAATGAGATGCTTTAAAGTATCCAGTTTTGTTTTCGGTAGAACTTTGTATAACTTGATCTTGCATTCTCTGGTCTTAACTTCTATGGCATGATGTCTTAAATGGTACATTCTTGTAAAAGCACAGAGGGCCCTGGTTTTAAGTACCTTTTTTAGGCATCTATGCCAGGCCCACACCTGGCTGTAGGACAGGGTAGAAAACATCTAAAGTGGTGAATGTAAAATGCAAGTAGTATTGTCATGATGTGTGTTGCAAGTGCCTTTGTTACGCTGGATGTGTTTATCCTTGGCATGGACTTTGAGATATAATCAAGGGTGCTTTGAGTACTGAATGTCATGAAAGTCACTCTTCCCTTCTGCAACACTGGTTAGGTGGGCAAGTGAGCACCAGAGGATTGAAAGTGTCGTCGAAGCAAGGAAGTGAAGCATGCAGGCCTTTATAGTAAACAAAAGGAGCAGAGATGAGCAAGAGAAGAGGGTGCAAAGTCAGGAAACGTCCAGGGATATGGGTAGGTTATGGGCCTCTTGTCTTGTATCTTTGCTATTGAGGACATTTTCTAATTTTCCTTTCTGCACTATAGCCCTATTTGTTTCATTGTTTAACAACACTGTATTACAAACCTGCTAGGTACAGACTACCCAGATTACAGTGAGGACAGGAATGTAGATACAGATCGCACCCCAAAGAAGAGAAGATACACAATTTTTCAGCCAAGTTGGGCAAGTGCCTTTGACTGACTTTCTCTGAGTAGGCGTGGAGTGAAATTTGCCTTCTGCAAGACTTATAACACGGATTTCACAATCCATCACGGGGGCCGACATGATCTGCAACGACATGCCAACAGTGAGAAACACAGGCAGAATTGCAAGCATGCAGCTGGAAGATCTATGGTGAATTTCTTTGGACCTCAGAGTTTAGCAAGTACAAAGGTGGTTGAGGCAGAGGTTGGTTTTGTGTCTCTCCTTGCTAAACACAACTTATCATTTGCAGCAGGAGAACACATCCTGAAATTTATGAAGAAGTGTGTTGATGATCAAGATGTTCTCCGTAAAATGACATGTGGAGCAACGAAGGCAGTATCTATTACACGGGATGTTCTGGGGCCTCATTACCAGAATGATGCTGCAGCAGCCTGTCAGAAATCACCATTCTGTGTGTATATGGACCAAAGCACAGACATGGGAGATGACAAACTGTTAGTCATCCTTGTTGGTTACCTTGATGAAAAGGCAAGCAAAAATGTGATAAGGTTCCTTCATATGCCAGAATGTGTCAGGAACTGGACAAGCAACGTTTGATTCTTTAATGTCAACTCTGACAAAATTTAACATTCCAGTTTCCAACATTGTGGGCTTTTCTTCAGACAATGCTGCCTCAGTGATTGGAAAACACAATTCTGTGCTGTCTCATTTAAAGGAGGTGAAGCCCACAATTATAAACATGGGGTGTTTCTGCCACTTGGCAGATCTCTGCAGTAAGGCTGCTGTAAAAGCACTACATTCACCAGTTGAAGAACTTATATCAGATGTGTACTGCCATTTCGGTTATAGTGCACAAAGACAACAAAAACTGCAGGAATTTGCTTTGTTCACAGATACTGACCACCTCAAGTTCATTAGACATGCACCTACTAGATGGCTCAGTCTTGGTAAGGTTATTAACAGAACCCTGGACATGTGGCCAGCTCTAAATTCGTATTTTCTGTCTGCAGAGCCAAGGTCTGCTAAGATTGACTTAATTTCTAAAAACCTGCAGAGTCATGAAGTGCATTTGATTTTTATGTTTCTTAACTCATTCCCTCCAGTACAAGTCTTTTGAGTGTGTACCTTTAACCCCTAGTGGGTGTGGCCTTAATAAATACTCATTGACAGAGGTCAAATATCTGTACAATTGTGTTTGCCATCATGTATGCTTCAAGATAAAATATTATGATACCTGTATGCACTGGAACCCTTATTGGAGTTCAACATACAGCTTCAGTGCAGAGAAAGTCAGCTACTGACACTGCATGCCACTGTGCATAAACTCCTGCAGCAGTACGCTGGCAGACTCCTCAGACCTGCAGCTGCTGTCAGACTAATTAAACACAGTGATGTGTCAGTGTTGACTGACAGTAGCTGTGTTCTACCAAATGGTGAACTGCGTATTGGCTATGAAGTCAAGCAGTACATGAACAGCCATGAGGAGGATATTGCCGTCACAGTCATTGAATTTAACTTTTATAAAAAAGTTGCAGCTTTTTATGCTGCAGTGCTTCCGAAAATGTTGAAAAAGTTTCCCATGCAGGATCACTTACTGAAAGATGCTGCATTACTTATTAATCCAGCCAAAAAATTGGACATTTCTTCAGGGCTGGTCAGAGATGTTGGCTTCCGTCTGGGTGTATGTGAAAATGATGTTGAGGCTAAACAACTAATCGATGAGTTCACCCAATATCAGATCGAGGACACGAGGAATCTGACAGGCCCAGTAGACGGGCCCCACTCATGTGTGTCACAGTACTGGGCACACCTTCTGAGGGACCTTTGCACTGAAAGGAAACTTCCACTCTTTAAGCAGCTGATGATGAGCCTACTTTGCTTGCCACAGTCTAATGCACAAGCGGAAAGAGCATTTAGTATGGTGTGGAAAGTGAAAACTGAACTGCGTCAGTCTCTGAGTGTAAAAACACTGAACTCTTTGTTGGCAGTTAGAATGAATGAAGAAATGGACTGCTGTGATGTTATGCTGTCAAAACATGTTTTAGAGGCTGCCAAGAAAGCCACAGGAGCAGCATACATCTACATCTGACGTATGACAGGATGCTGTTTAACTTGATCTAAACTTTGTGTGAATTGCAATATGCCTGTTTAGAAAATGTAGTGAATGTGATTTTTATTTTTGTAAAGTGCTGTTTCATTTACTTACGGTGTGGTTATGGTATTGCAGATTATCAAATAAAGGTTTTTGGATCTGAGAAGTGTGTGTTATTGAATTTTACAGTTCTACCATGCTCCATGGCAATGGCACGTTTCATGCAGTGCGAAAATAGGGTGTTCCACATTTTGACCATTTGTCACACATTGTTAGGATCTGTGTTCCACATTGGCCTATTAAGACATCGAGACCTATGGGTGGGATCAGAGTTACTACAAAAGTACAGAACACCAGAAGCCCAACGCTGGATCAGAATTAGTACAGAAGTATAGAATACGAGAAGCCCAGTGGTGGACTGGAGTTAGTACAGAAGTATAGAATACAAGAAACACAATGATGTACTGGAGTTAGTACAGAATACCAGGAGCCCAATGGTGGACCAGAGTTAGTACAGAAGTTCAGAATACCATGAGCCCAATGGTGGACTGGAGTTAGTACAGAATACCAGGAGCCCAATGGTGGATTGGTGTTATTACAGAAGTTCAGAATACCTGGAGCCCAATGGTGGACCAGAGTTAGTACAGAAGTTCAGAATACCAGGACCCCTGTGGTGGACCAGAGTTAGTACAGAAGTACAGAATACCAGGGGCCCAATGGTGCACCGGTGTTAGTACAAAATAACAGGAGCGCAATGGTGGACTGGCATTAGTACAGAAGTATAGAGTACCAGAAGCCCAATGGTGGACCAGAGTTAGAACAGAAGTACAGTGTACCGGAAGCACAATGGTGGACGAGGGTTAATACAGAATACCAACAGCCCAATGGTGCACCAGCATTATTACAGAATTCCAGGAGCACAGTGGTGGACCGGCGTTAGTACAGAATATCAGGAACCCAGTGGTGGACTGGCATTAGTAAAGAAGCCCGGAATACCAGAAGCCCAGTAGTGAACTGGCGTTAGTACAGTGTACCAGAAGCCCAATGGTGGACTGGCATTAGAACAGAAGTACAGAATATCAGGAGCCCAATGGTGGGCCAGAGTTAGGACAGAATACCAGGAGAGCAATGGTGGACCAGCAGTAGTACAGAATACCAGAAGCCCAGTGGTGTACAGGAGTTAGTACAGAATATGAGAAGACCAATGGTGAACCAGTGTTAGTACAGAATTACGGAATACCAGGAGCCCAATGGTGGACCGGCATTAGTACAGAAGTACAGAATACCAAAAGCCCAATGGTGGACTGGAGTTAGTAGAGAAGTACAGAATGTCAGAAGCCCAATGGTGGACCAGAGTTAATACAGAATAAAAGGAGACAAATTGTGGACAGGCATTAATACAGAAGTATGGAATACCAGGAGCTCAGTGGTGGACTGGAGTTAGTACATAAGTATAGAATACCAGGAGCCCAGTGGTGGACTGGAGTTAGTACAGAATACCAGATGCCCAATGGTGGACCAGAGTTAGTACAGAAGTACGGAGTACCAGAAGCCCAGTGGTGGACTGGAGTTAGCACAGAATACCAGATGCCCAATGGTGGACCAGAGTTAGTACAGAATACCAGAAGCCCAATAGTGGACTGGAGTTAATACAGAAGTACAGAATACCAGAAACCCTTTTTGTTGTGTGATAGAGATGAATATCTGTTACTGTTACCCTCAGTTTGCAGTGAAATCTTTTGTCTAGAGGCCTATCTGTTTTCTCTGTGGGAGAGAGTGAACAGGGCTGGTTTAATCTAGCTAGGGGCATTCCTGCAAAACTATTATTGTTGATTGGATAGGTTTCTGTTCCTCTACCTTTAATAGCCAGTTTTTTAAATCAGATATACCTGTTTGTTGAAGCTGTTCTAAGCTGCAGGGAGACTGACCTACTGCCTACTGTGATAATGGGAAAAGATAAGTGTTTATTCTCAATTATCTTCTGCACTTTTGATTTAATATCTCTGTAATCTGTATAACTGTTTTTTCCCATCCCCCTGCCCAGTTCTTTTGGCGGTCGTAAGCTTTGGTGGCTTTGAGCTGCTTGCCTCTGGTATAAAGTTGATACTGGACACTCCCCCCCAGTCACATTACATCAGCTCATTCTACTGTTTATAGTGAGAACTTAGCAAAGGCCCACCCCTTTAGCTTCTGAATATTGAATTATCTCTCTTCACTTTCTTGTTGTTGTTATTTGTCTTTTTGGCTTTTCCCGGTTAGGGGTCGCCACAGCGGAACTCCGGTCTGCTAATGATTGGCAGTAGATTTTTATGGTGTCGAGCTGCCAGCCCGACGCCCAACCTTCAGCGAAGGCATGCCCATTCACGCATGTCTTTCGAACGCCACTCGACCGTGGGGAGGACATGCAGACTCCACACAGAAGGCACTCCAGCCGCTTTCTACTAAAAAAAAAAAAAAAAAAATGTTTTCTGCCTTTCCTGAAACTAGTGTAGTCCAGATACAGATTTGCTGTATCCAGGACTGTTTATAAGCTTCTGAGTGGTGCCAAAAAGTCTACTCTTCAATTTTTCCCTTAGATCTGCTAGTTCTCTCCTCTCTTGCACTTTTACTAGCTTATTAGTCTAGCAATTTACCAAACTTCCTGTAGCAATTATTGTAGCACACAAAAGTGCTACCAGCACTAAACATAGTACAAGGAAACATCTCCAGTACTTATTATTAATGCCCACCCCTCCAGGCATGTCTAAAGGTCAGTTCCCTGTGCTTTCTACTATTAACCTGGTGAGCTTGGGCATCCTGAGGTAATGTCGCAACTGCCTTATGTACACCAACAACCCTCTCCTCTTACCTACCAACACTCAGACTTGCGAGAGATGCACTTATATATCTAAATTGGAAGCCACACTCTCCAGCTAAGGCTGGAATAGCTGGTCAAGAGGAAAAGGTCAACACTTGCACCACATCACATGCAAATCATAGCCCTCCAGAACACACACCAGCACTGCCTTCACATAAAAACACAAACCACACACCCACCTTCGCGGAGGTTCTCACTAAAAATCTACCCAAACAGCAGAGACCTCCAAGGCAGAAACGCACTCGACCACCACAACACAACACTAATCACGAGACACATAACTCTCCTAAACAGTGTGACACTGAACCAAAGCCCCTAAGGCAAAACAGCATGCCCAACACACTAGTCATAGGTGACTCGATAGTGAGGCACACTGATGTTTCACTCACTAGGTTGAATAACGAGAAAGTAACAGTCAGCTGCCTGTCAGGTGCCAGGATCTGCCACATAACTCATGCACTCATGAGTTCCTCAACAACAGCTACAGATATGACTCTGTCATTGTACATGTGGGTGTGGATGACCTGAGATGTACCTCCCTGGACTACAAGAAAACAGACATGGAGGAGCTCTCGGATTATGTAGACCCTAGCCCTGAGCAGCCTCCTACCAACACCCAGAATGATACCACAGTACAAGCAGAAAATGACTGATTTCAACAATTAACTAAGTTCCTGGTGTCATTCTAAGGGGAGCCAGTATCTGTCTGCCTGGGATGACATGATTGATATACCTCGATGCTTTGCCAGAGATGGCCTGCATCTGTCACACCTGGGCTTCCAGATACTAGCCAAGGCTCTTGGCACCCCTGTAGTGCCTTTTTTAGGTGGTGTTCCAAAGACCAAATCACCACCGTAACAGCTACAAACAAATGCAACCTGAGGGTCATGCTGCTCAATGATAGAAGTCTAAATCTCAAAACGCACTCATTCAAATCACTCCTTAAAATGGACAAATTTGACATTTGCGCTGTAACAGAGACCTGGTTCAAGGCAGCAGAAAGCAGCCCTGCAATACCAGGCTATAACTTATTCCACACCTTTTGGCCCCAGAACTTGGACCAATGCTCCAAAGGCGGTGGTGTTTCCATATTCATAAAGGATGTGCACACCTCCAGACTGGTAGCCTAACATAACACATCAGAGATACTTTAGGTATTGGGTAAGACAGCGATTCAGGTCGTAGCCTGCTATAGGTCCCCAACCATGACCCAAGACTCACACTCCATGTTCCTAAGCACCCTGGAGAATATTAGGGTCCAACCTAACACTCTCATACTGGGCGACTTCAACTACCCCTCCATTAACTGGGAAAACTACTCATGTTCCAATACACTTGCCCAACATTTCCTGGAATTTGTTAATTCCAATGCCCTGGACCAGCTTGTTCTTACCCCCACTAGAGGTAGCAGCATCCTTGACCTGGTCATTACTAACATGGGCGACCATTCTTCTATACCAATAGTCAACTCCTCCCTGCTTAGATCCGACCACAAAATAATCACCTTGGAAATCCACATGCCCCCCACCCCCGGCAAAGGTAATCACCATGAAAAACTTCTCCAAAGCTAACATTTGGCTCCTAAAAACAGAGATGGCTAACTTCACGGCACACACAGCTGCATGACTGCCAAATCATACACTAATGCCCTGTATGAACACATACAAATGCATGGATCTCACCATACCCAATAGAAGCAAGATGCTCTCCTCGAAAAAAAGGAAGCCAATCTGGTGGTACCCTGCCATAAACAAACTCTACAACAGAATGAGGAAACTGATGTGAAATAAGGTGACGTCCCAAGACTGGAAAAACTCCCTTATCAGCCTCAACAAAATTGAGATCCCTCATCAAATTCTCTAAAGCTAGCTATGAAAACAGAATTGCAGCAGATAGTAAAGACAACCACAAGGCCTTCTATAGTCATGTAAAGAATCTTCATGGCAATACCCAGATTTGCTCAGAGCTGTAGCACAACGGCACCTCCTATACCGAGCCAACAGATATTGCCAATATACTGGCCGACAGATTTAGTGCCAACTTTACCCCCCACGAAAGGACCAATCACAATACCAGTAAATTGCCAGGCACCCAGTATTACTGCTGCACAGGTTAAAACAGCACTGTCCAAGGCCAAGAATACAGCTTCTATGGGACCTGACAATATCCCTGGCTGTGTTCTACATGAACTACAGAGTGAACTGGCACCTCACTTGTGTGCCCTGTTCAATCACAGCCTCACCTCAGGCTTTGTCCCTACCAAATGGTGCACTGCTACAGTCATCCCTCTCCACAAAGGAGGAGCGACTACAGACCCTGGGAACTATCGCCCCATTAGCCTGACAAGTCTGATATGCAAAGCTATGGAACGCATCATCATGGACCTAATAAACAAGGATATAGGGAATCTCTAAACTCTGGATCCCACACAGTTTGGTTTTGTGAAGGATAGATCATGCATGCTCAACCTGGTTGACTTCTTTGAGTCAGTCACCAGAGCTGTGGATGAAGGCAAGGTAGTTCATACAGCCTATCTTGATCTGGCCAAGGTCTTTGATACCATTCCCCACTCAGGAATCATAGAAAAACTCACTAAGCCAGGCATCAACCCCTATATCACTAGGTGGGTTGCAAACTGGCTCACAGATAGAACCCACAGTGTGAAAGTAGCTGATTCCAAGTCAGACTGCTGACCAGTCACGAGTGGAGTCTCACAGGGTTCGGTCTTGAGCCCTCTGCTGTTTGGTATCTACTTCTCTGAAGTCCAGGCCAACACGAATGGACTCTGGCTGACAAAGTTCACAGATGATTGCAAGTTGGGAGCCATAATTAACTCCCCAAGTGATGTTGACATCCTAAAGAAAGGCCTCACTGAGACCAACGACTGGTGTCAGAACCATGGCCTTAAGCTGAATGCCAAAAAATGTGTCGTCATCCCCTTTGGGAAAAAAACGTCTCCCATGAATTACCACATGGATGGTAGTCCATTGAACACAGAAGGCTTCATAAGAAATCTGGGAACACAGGTTGACAGCAACCTCTCTGTTGACCACAACATTGCCACTGTGGTCAGAAAGTCCTTCTATGTGGCACATCTCATTACTAAGGGTTTTGCATCCAGGAAGAAAGAGGTCATTGTCTCCCTCTACTCTTACCTCATTAGGCCAATCATCGAGTACAATGCCTCATTTGGTATGTACCTCACTAGACACCTGCAACAACTGGAGAGGCCGTAAAAGTACCTCACAAAGAGGATCCTAGGCCTTAAACACTTGTCCTATATGGACAGACTCAAAAAACTCCAACTATTCGCTCTCTCATATCACCTACTTAGAAGCGATCTTTGCTTGACTTACAAAGTCATGTCTGACCCAGCTCTGTTAAAAATGCTACATCTAAAGAAATCCCAATCCCTCCACACTACGCGCTGCAGAGACCTCAACCCCATTACCACAATGAACAGAACAAGCTGGAGGGACAGGTTCATAACCCAGAGACTGCCCATGCTATGGAATAGACTTCCCATACATGTCAAGTGGAGCACCTCACTGGCCCTCTTCAAGAGAAATCTTGATGAGTGGATGGGAAATAGAAAATTCACCCCGGGGATCACTCCAGTGGCTCTACTCGACAGTGGCACTGGGAAATAAGGTCGAGTGGCATGATGCCAGGGTAATCCTATGGGCTAGGCTTATAAAGATCCAGGGCCATTGGCCTAGTGCACACCTATGAGCCTATGAGTGGTGGACCGAAGCTAGTACAGAATACCAGAAGACCAGTGGTGGGTTGGCTTTATTACAGAAGTATAGAATAATAGGAGCCCAATGATGGGCTGGCTTTGGTACAAAAGTACAGAATAATAGGAGCCCAATGGCAGGTCTGTATTAGTGCAGAAGTAGAGACTAGCAGGAAGCCCAGTGGTAGACTGGAGCTAGTATAGAATACCAGGAGCCCAGTGGTGGACCAGAACTAGTACAGAGTACCAGAAGCCCAAAGGTGGACCTACTTGATAATCAGGGAGACCTGGAAAAAATACCAGAGAAGGCAAAAGGAGAAAGCAACAGGCCAGACGGGAGGGTAAAAGGAGAGAGGATGGCACCATGGGGGAAACTGAAGAGGTTAGGGAGACAAAGGACCAAACTGATCTATGAAGCATTAAGGGAAAAAAGGTCAAAGAGCAGAGAATGAAAAGAATTTGGGGAATGGAGGAAGGATAGAAGGGAGTTGCAGGATACCTGCAGAAGACAATTCAGGCAGTGAGGGACATGTTGAAAGTTCACTGTGTGGGAGATGAAATTTGAGAATGCTGGCTAGATGGTATGTAATCCCCATGAGACTGGTACAGGAAAGCCGAAAGGAGAAGAGTAGATGCTGAAGATGTCAGGAGGAAGCGGCAGGAATACTGTACATGGTCTCGAAACAGGCAGAAAAGATTTGGGGCGACATATTTCAAAAGAAAGCAGAACATGCTTGGCAATTATGTATATGATGTATAAAGAAAACAGACAGCAGGTGGAAAGAAAGTTAAATGAACATTATCAGACTGCTGTGTACCAAAGTTAAAACCATCATTATCAGTCAAAACTGGAAGAGGACAAAACAATGTGCAAGCATGAATTACACAAGAAGTCCATGGACATGGAGAGAAGAAGGTAGAAGTAGACTAAAATGAGGAAAGGAGAGGAAGGCAAAAACGAAAAAGAATAGAAAAAGGTATTAGAGCATTGAAAGAGAATCATACCAGCATAAAGGAGATGGCAACCCCAAGGGGAAACCAACAGGGAAGAATATGGTTGGAAATGAAATATCCAACCACTGATGCAACACGGTGTACCATAGGTTCATAGGTTCATACTAGGCTATCTGCCCTAGGGCATTTATAAGCCTAGCCAGAGTGTGTTTGGCTTTCGCCACCCATTTTAAATTAATTTTGCTATGCCCTTTTTTGAGGTTAGTATACTGTGCCTCTGTCTAACAGTGACACAGAAGTGATACCCGGGGTAAACCTACGATCTCCCATCCACTCATCAAGATTCCTCTGAAGAGAGTCAATGAGGGACTCTGCCTAACCTGGACTGGGATTTTATTCCAGAGTGAAGGGAGCCTCTGGGTTATGAATCTGTCCCTCCAGCATGTCCTATTTATTTCAGTGTTGAGGTTCAAGTCTCTCGAGCATGTAGCTCGATGGGATTTGGATTTTCTGAGGTGCAGCATGTCCATTAATTCCGGGTTGGACATGGCTTTATACGTCAGGCACAGATCGCCTCTGAGCAGGCGGTATGCCACTGAGTAGAGCTGGAGTTTCTTTAACCGGGCAGCATATGGCATCTGTTTGAGCCCTATGATCCTCTTGGTGAGGTACTTTTGGGGTCTTTCCAGTTGCTGCAGGTGTCTGGTAAGGTACATCCCAAAAGGGGCATTGTACTCAATTATGGGCCTGATGAGGGATGAGTAAAGAGGCACGATGACCTCCCCTGATCTTGATGTGAATCCCTTCATGATTAGGTGGGCTATATAAAATGTTTTTCTAACCACTTTGGCCACGTGGTTGTCAAATGAGAGATTGCTATCAACTTGGGTCCCCAGGTCCCTAATTACTTATTCTGTAGTTAATGGATTACCACCTATGTGGTAATTTGTGGGCACTTTGTTTTTGCCAAAGGGGATGACTATACATTTTTTGGCGTTTAGCTTGAGGCCATGGCTCTGGCACCAGTTGTCTGTTTCTATGTCTGTTTCCATGCATGAGGACTGCAAATAAATGTAATTTATTGTATGCAGTTGATATAGTAAGTGTACAAAAAAGTAGCATTGGTGGGCATCTTATATTTGAAAGTTGAATTAGGATGGATTTTCTGTGTGTGTGTGTGTGTGTGTGTGTGTGTGTGTGTGTGTGTGTGTGTGTGTGTGTGTCATTCTCATTGTTGACCTCATGTGCAAAAATCTGAAAAAGGGGGACTGAATATCATATATATCAGCAGGTATGTATATATATATATATATATATATATATATATATATATATATATATATATATATATATATTGAATACAAGACTGGGTAGCAGGGTGTGGTTATTTGATTAGGTCCAGTGGGTTCTGTGATTATCTGGTAGATGTGGATATTGGATAGAAAACTTAAGATTATTATGTTTGCTTCAATGAATTGTGGGGTAAGAGGGAGTCTGAGAGGAGGCAACTTTATGCAGAGACCAGCATGATGGCCACCAACAATGCACACATGGTTTCTGATGGACATGCTGCACCTTGACCCCTATAGGTTGCCCAACTATGTTGGACCTTGTCAGCCCTCTTGAGCCCTTCTGGGGATGAAACCAGCAACTGAGGCTAAAGACAGACATCTCACTTCCTTGCATAGACTGGTGTGATGGGCATCTCAAGTAGGGATTGTCTGATGGATACCCAACACCACCTATCTTCCCATAAATCCTGCAGACTTGCCTAATCATGTCAGATGATATGTGTCCTTATGCCCAACAGGGTGATTCAGATTGACCTTATGGAACTTCTGTCAGCTGCAGGTAGGCAGATCCTTTCTGCAAATCCTAGATTTTACTAATCCAGCATCTTCTGAAGGATGTCATTTTTAGGAGGCCTGAGGATTGCATTCTTAGGTCTCATCGACCTACTGAGTGCCCCTGGAGGCAAGTGAGCGACTGAGGTTTCATCCAACCCTTTACTGAATAAGAGGTTACCCCTTTGTGTTGGATCATGCATGCTCCTGATTCCATCAACATTAATTGAACTTTCCTTGACTTTAGGTGGGCAGATCCCATTCCCACCTGTTTTTCTGCAGGGAGGACTTAGTCAGCAGTGTGAGATTGGGAGTTGGAGGGGGGGGGATTTGCACCAAGGCCCCCTCCTACCTTGACATAGTGTCTTTCAAGCTCACAAGAAATGGCTGCCACAGTATCTTCTAGACCTCCTTGGGAGGCTGGAGGAGACATTTCCCAGGAGGTTCTGAGGGTCACCTCTGCCTTAGAGCGGTATGAGTCTGCAGTCCTATATTATGATCCATTCCTCTGGAGGCTGCCCATCCAGTCCAGATCATGTGTGCCCATGTACACTTCTACCTATACCCATCCTTACAGAACTCTTCCCTCCCACATGTTGCTTACAGGCTTGAAACTTTTATGGCATATGAGCCCAGAATTCTGCAATCTCACATCTCCCTCACAATGTCTCCCTGCCAGTCTTTGCCTTGATGAGTGGATCTGATAAACATGCGGGGTTCAATGACCCCCCCCCCCCGGCTTAAGCCTTAGGGTCTGGGCTGAAGCAGTTCACAGGGTGGCACCCCAGTATCACTGTGGAAGACTAGCCTGGTTGTTGGTTTCAAGACAGTCTGTCACCTCTTTCTTCTACTGTGTAGAGTCTAGAAGGCCCAATTGTTTAACCTGGCTCCTGAAGATTGCACTGTGCTGGCTCCCAGCCCCAGATCTCAGATAGTCTGACACTTTTTCTCCTTGACTGTAGAGGCCCGGAGGCCCAAATTTCTAAAGCAGCCTACTGAGGTGGCCCACTGAAGGCTTGCATGGACTTGCAGTCCCAGACTCAGCCTAAGTTTTAAGATGGTCTGACACCCATTCTTGAGCATAGGGTCTGAAAATCCTATGATCAGGATCCCACTCCCCCCTCATTTTATGGACATTGATCTGCTTGCCCATACCCAGAAGCATGCAGTGCGTCCTGGCTAACCTATCATTCATGTACAACTAAAGCCTGGGTCTGCAATCTTTGGTCCCATTCTGGCACCAATTTACCTTCATCAGGATCAATTTCCTGGCAGTGTGACCAGAGGTACTCAGGATGGCTGGGTCAGCTGAGACCCCAGGCATCAGGACTCAGGTTAGTGGTTGCTGAGGCACCACTGGGACAACTCTTAAGCCTGGGTCCATTTGTTACCATCTAATCTCCAGCAGGTTATTTTTTGATAAAATCACCTTTATTGAATTATCAATTGTGGCATAGGCAAATTTACATTTATATGAAAGTAATCAAACTGTAGCTATCTGAACTGAAGCTGAGATACCAGTGGTTCGATAGGATGCACAGGACCATGTGCTACACAGGAGACTGCACCATTGGGAAGACTGGGGTCAGCTCCTCAGTCACTGGCACCATCCTCCCCTTCCTGGATTCTTACTTTGCTGTTGTGCAAAGTATCACCAGAAATGTATGCAACAGGCAACATTAAGAGAGGAAGAGTGGGCAGGCAGTGCAAGGAAAAATCCCCCCTCCCTATGATTGTGCACACTGCTTTCACCACCTACAGCAAAAGCTTGGCTTGAGAGCTGACTTTGAAGAGGTCTCATCATTTTTGCTGCTTTGCTATTCACAAAACCCTGACCCAGAATCGGGTCATCTATAAATGACTTACAACCTGGTTTCTTATGAATGGAGAATGGAGAACATCGATATCTGTGCAGTAAATGAGACCTGGTTCAAGGCTCCAGAGAGCACCCCTGCAATACCAGGCTACAACTCTTACCACACTTTTCTGGCACCAAACCAAGACCAAAACACTAAAGCTGGATGAGTGTCTATATTCATCAAGAATATTCACACCTTCAGGCTAGTTGCCCAACACAATGCATCTGAAATTCTCCAGGTGCAACTAACACTAGGTAAAACAGCAATCCAAATTGTAGCTTGCTACAGATCCCCCACCATGCCCCAAGATTCTCACTACACCTTTCTAAACATACTGGAAAATATTAAGATACAACCAAACACCCTAATACTGGGTGATTTCAACTACTCTGCCATTAACTGAGAAAACTACTCGGGTACCAACACCTTTTCCCAACGGTTCTTAGAATTCATAAATTCCAACACCCTGGATCAACTAATCCATTGTCCCACAAGGGGCTCCAATATCCTAGACCTGGTCATTGCCAACATGGGAGATAGATGCTCCACACCAGTGGTCACCCCCTCATTGGTCAGGTCTGACCATAAGCAAATCACCCTTGACATCCACATCTCACCCCCACCCCCCCAGTAAAGAAACCTCCGTAAAAACTTCTCCAAAGCCAACTTCATGCTACTCAAGTCAGAAGTGACAAACTTCATAACACCCATGCAGATGGGATCAGAAAATTTGACTGCTGAATCCTACACTAAGGCACTGTACGAGTACATCCACTTGTGCATGAATCGTGCCATCCCAAATAGAACCAAGATGCTGTCCTCCAAAAAAAGGAAGCCAACCTGGTGGTCCCCTGCCATAAACAAACTATACAACAGGTGGAAGAAACTGTTGCAGAAAAGAGGAAAATCCCATGATGCAAAAAACTCCCTTACCAGCCTCAGTAGGAAGCTGAGATCCCTCATAAAATCCTCAAAAGCTAGTTACGAAAATAAAATTGCCAAAGATTCCAAAGACAACCACAAGGCATTCTATAGTTATGTCAAGAATTTAAATGGCAATGCTCAGATCTGCTCTGAGCTACAACAGAATGGCATTAAATATACTGATCCCAAGGATATTGCCAATATCCTGTCAGATCGATTTAGTGCCAACTTCATCCCCTAAAGAGTCCATATCAATACCAAAAGATTGCCAAATTCCGGTAATCATGGCCACACAGGTAGAAGCCGCATTCTCCAAAGCTAAGAATACAGCATCCATGGGACCAGATGACATCCCAGGCTGTGAACTATAAAATGTCATGTTTAATCATAGCCTCACCTCAGGCTTCGTGCCCACTGAGTGGCGCACAGCTACAGTTATCCCACTCCACAATGGGGGATTCACCTTGGATCCCGGGAACTACCGTCCCATCAGTCTGACGAGCCTGATCTGCAAGGCCATGGGATGCATTATCATGGAACCTATAAACAAAGACATTGGTAACCTTCAAACACTGGTCCTACCCAGTTTGGGTTCGTGAAGGGCCGATCTTGTTTTCTGAACCTGATTGACTTCTTCAAATCAGTCTCCAGAGCTGTGGACGAGGGTAAGGTGGTCCACACAGCCTATCTGGACCTTGCAAGGCCTTTGACACCATCCCCCACTCTGGAATCATAGATAAACGTATTAAGATGGGCATAAATCCCTACATCACTCAATGGGTTGCCAACTGGCTTACTGACAGAACCCAGACTGTGAAAGTAGCCGACTCCAAATCCAGCTCCAGACAAGTGACAAGTGGAGTACCTCAGGGTTCAGTCCTGGGACTGCTCTTGTTTGGCATCTACTTCTCTGAAGTACAGGCCAACACTAAGGGACTCTGGCTAACAAAGTTCGCAGATGACTGCAAACTGGGAACCATTGTTGAATCCCCAAATGATGTGGATAGTCTACAAAAGGGCCTTACAGAAACAGATGCTTGGTGCCAGAGCCATGGGTTCAAGCTTAATGCCAAGAAATATATAGTTATCCCCTTTGGGAAAAAAACATGTACCCATGAATTACCACATAGGTGGCAGTACACTAAACACCAAAAGTGTGATGAGAGACTTAGGGACACAGGTGGACAGTGGTCTCACCTTCGATAACCACATCGCCACAACAGTCAGGAAATCCTTTTATGTGACACACCTCATCATTAAGGGCTTTTCATCCAGGAAAAAGGAGGTCATTGTCCCACTGTGCTCATACCTCATTTGACCCATTATAGGGTATAATGCCCCATTTGGTATGTACCTCACCAGACATCTGCAACAGCTGGAAAGGTCGCAGAAATACCTCACTAAAAGAATCACAGGCCTAAAGCAGATGCCATATGCTGACCATCTAAAAAAACTCCAGCTATAGTCTGTGGCATATCGTCTACTCAGAGGCAATCTCTGCTTAACATACAAGGCCAGCTCAAACCCTGAGCGGTTGAACATGCTCCACTTAAAGTAATCCCAATCCCTCAGAGCCACATGCTCCAGGGATCTAAACCTTGTCATCACAATGAACAAAACATGCTGGAAGGATAGGTTCCTGACCCAGAGACTCCCCATACTATGGAACAGACTGCCCATGCATGTCAAGCAGAGCGCCTCCTTGGCCCTCTTTAAAAGCAACCTTGATGATTGGATGGGAGATAGGAAATTCACCCCGGGGACCATGCCAGTCACCCTGCTAGATAGGAGTCTGGGGAAGTAAATATTGTGGGCAGAAATATCCAGGAAATTGTTATGGCTAGGCTTGTATAGGCCCTAGGGCTGATAGCCTAGTACCAACCTATGAACCTATACTACTGGAGAATTCTAGCCATTTCCATCTGACCCAGTGATGAGTTGTGCTCCTGACCTACCTTGTGGATGGTTATTCCTGGCCAACAGGCAATCCATAGTGCTGTGGTATCATTATTCTTGGACAAGATTCTGACTTGGAGATATTTAGTCATAATCCCACAAGACAGTAGCTTACCACCACTGGTTCCTTAGACAAGAATGTACACCAAATGTCTGAATCTACAGTTCCTCTAGTACTGAGCAGGATAATACTACAGCAAGACATCATCGGTAGGATAAAACTAACCTATCTCAGGACATTCTAAATCCTACTTACATTCCCTGTTAGTGTGTGAACAGTCTTATCATTGTGAAGCAGAATTCACCAAGCATTGGAAGAGCCGATAATGATTGATCAAAATGTAACATCATTATCACCATTTGGCTACCACAAGTCAGCTACGAACTGTCTTTTGGCTTTTCCCAGTTAGGGGTTGCCACAGCGGAACTCCGGTCCGCTAATGATTGGCGGTGAATTTTTACGGTGTCGAGTTGCCAGCCCGGCACCCAACCTTCAAAGAAGGCACACACACATACACACACACACACACACACACACACACACACACATACGCATGCACCTACCTGCATGTCTTTAAATTCACTCGACCGCTGGGAGGACCACTGGGAGGACATGCAGACTCCGCACAGATGGCACTCCAGGCGAGAATCGAACCGGAGAACCTCTTGCTGTGAGGCGACAATGCTAACCGCTGCTCCACCACGACATCAGTCAGCTAGCTCTGTGATAACTTTTCTGACACTTCCTTCTTGAGACCTAAAAGGCCAGAAGGATTATGAGGCTCTGCTTTCATGGTCTATATTAGGTCGATCAAGCAAAAATTTAACCTCAACTAATTCAGCACAAATGCTCGAAACAAAACTTTCTTTTGCAGGGGGAAGCCCCTCATGCCCTCCCCACTTCTCTGCCAAATGTATATACCAAATACAACATTGCATTGTCAACATGGCAAGTTCCCTCACCCCTACTGTACTGCAATCTTATACACAAAAAAAGTCAGTATGTAGCGATCAGCTCATTTTTGATCTCACAATCCATGTTTTCCCCATTTGAAGAAATAAACTTTTGACCACAGGACTGACACCCCTGTATTCATACTAAAAATCAAGATCAAGTGAGATTTTTCCCTTGTGCTGCACTGGAGGTTTCTGTCATCCCTGAGCTCACCTTAGGACACCTATGATACTCTGACTCCACACCTAAATCTGCACAAGGAGCCTGTCATGTCCAGGCACTTGGTAGCAAAAGTAAGAGTAGTGGTATTTTTCCAGAAGCCAAGGCCTGCCACTTACTGCGTACCTCTCATGTGTTTCCACAATGCCAGACTACAGTTAAGTCCAACAGGTGCTTCTTTCCCTGCTTCTTTCTTTCAAGCCTGTTCCCTTGGCTGCAGTTTTTGTAGGTGGTTGGTGGGGAAAGAGTATATCTTATTCATCCATTCATGATGCCACTATATAGACGAGGCACTTGGCTACCTTAAAGACAGTCACAGTTACTCTTGCCATTTACCTGCACTTCACTGAATTTCTTCACATTGACAGTCACAGCACTGGACAGAAATCACACCTTGTCAACACTTGTCTCTGACATTTTCAATGCTTTCTTTTAATTACTGTCAGATTTCATTGGTTCACACCAGTTCTGAGTCAGCTTCTAGCTGACAGGTAATATAGGATGTTGGTCAGGGCTATTCCCTGACACAGTCAGGGTGATCCAAAAGGAGGACCCAGCACTAATCCCAGGTCATTGCTGCCATCCCGAGAGCTCCTAGGGTGCAGTGTAGGGTAACCGCATCCAGCTACAGCACTTACCCAGCCCTGCTTCATACCCAAGCATGACTGACTCAGTTTGTAGAGTCCATCTTTATCCTGAGATTATTGACCTGGCTGGTTGACTTTCTTACTTATATGGTCCTAATATTCCAGAAGCTTGACACTTCGGAGACTCACTGGGGATATCGGTAAGGCCCCAGATTTTAAAGGGACAGCAAGAGCTCACTTGATGCCTCTAGAACAACAATGCTTTCTAAGGAATGGGCCTCCCCTGTCTCATAGGGTCCCCAGGCAACTTCTGCATCATCCTTTGCATAACTACACTAGATGCCAGGAGGTGCTCATCTCTGCCACTTTAGACTTACCATGCGTGGTATATTTGATGAATTAGTGAATCAATACAACTAATGGATGATGACATGTACCATAATAGAAGAACTTGCCATTAATTCCAAAGAACACCTTTTTTGTAAATGCCAGGTGTAGGTTGACATAAGTGATATCACATACCTGCCAATATAATCTCCCCTTTCAATTAGACACTCTTATTGTAATCTGGACATGTTATCAGTGTTTACAATATGATGCTGAATCTGTGGCTCTGAGCATGGCAGTGGACCTCACCATTACTTTAACTTTGTATTTTTTCTTTATATTTACTACGTCTCCTTTTGCAATTTCCTGTAAATAGAATCCCTAGAAGTCATGATATAAAAAGAATTAAGACAAGCCAGTGTCAGTGAATTTGATCTGTCTGGTAACCACTTTATTAAGTGATATTAAGAAGGTTAGAAAATAGGGGAACATAGTTGGACACTGAAAAGTTATTTAAGTAGGAGGCCATATTAGGACCAATATCACCGAATAGAGGTATTTAAGGAGCCAACACAATCACAAGATTTTGGTCTACACAATGGTCGAGGCAGGTTCTGCCTTACCATCAGGGAGAAGTAGTTCTGAAAAGGCCAAACACTGGTACACAGTAATTACAGATGTGCTAATGTAGATTCCCTTTGTGGTTTGTACTCTGTGACAACATTCATAATGTATTCAACAAATGCCTACTTTGCCCACTGTATTTTTGTGCCATATAATATATCTTAAGCTGTGTTTAGAATAACATTACAATTCCCCACTATCTGGACATAATCTGATGTAACTATTTTTGCCACTGTTCCTGGGGAAAGAAAACTTGGGTCATCCTTATTAGGCAAGTAAATGTTGCTTATTTTTATTTTGTTGCCCATCAACAGATCCATTCCAAATTATCCATATTCCTCTGGTACTTGCATTGATTTTCTCTACCTGAGTTCTCAGATTTTTGTCTAAGTCCCTCCTGGCTAATAATTCATTACTGTTTCAATGTCATCTGTTTCAGCTTGACTGCATCCTTTACTTTGTTTGGTCTCATTGAGTAAAATAATCTGTTAGCTCTTTGCGTTTTTTATTCACCTTTATTAAATTATCACTCAAGGCAATGGCACACATACATTAACAGAAAAGAAAACAAAGCATATTGACATTTTTTCATTTACATACACACATATACATACATATATATATATATATATATATATATATATATGCATATTATTGTTTTCTTTCTTTATAACAACTCTTATTTAGTTCAACATTACAATTCCTGCCTTCCCTTAAACCTCACTCCTCCTCCTAAACATTATTTTGCATGTAATGTTCCCACAAATTCCATTTATTTCTATATAATTTACTCATTTCCTTTTCTAAAGATCCCAATTTCCAGTTCTTTTATCACTTTACAATAATAAGTGCTTCAAATAAAGATGGTTTAGATTTTGATTTTCCATTTTCTAGTAATTGCTTTTTTTTTGGCAGCTAAGAGAGTTAAACTTAAGGCCTTACTGTGTTTAGAAAATTCAGATCCTGTATCCAAGCTCCAAAGAATAATTTCCTTAGTTACAACCATTTGCTGCCGTTGCTGCCACAGTATTCTGTAGGGAATTACACTCCCAAAACATGTTCCCAGTTACCTCTTTTTTACCTATCACACCTCTTTGCAGTTTTTGTTAAATTCTTGTTCTTTTCATTGGATAAGAACACCCTGCAATATTATAACCAGGAAATAAATCAATAATGTGTAATATATTTGCACCACAAGCACAATGACTTGATTGGATTTCCTTCCTGTATCTGCTCCTCCCTTTACTTTACTTGTGTTGCTTGGATTGGATATCCCAGCTCTCACTCCCACCAGCAGCTTAACCAGACCCTGTTTTGCCTTTCCTGTTATAAAAAAAAAAACAGCACGAACAATTATTGCAATAATCATTCAATAAGCATGAATCACTACAGCGTTGTGCAAAAAGATACATGAGAACAGATAACCAAGTAATAAAATATTACTTGTAATTAATTATAATAATATAATTATAATTATAACCATTATATTTATATCTATGCCCAATTTAGCTTATTAATCAATATGAAATATTTTTTTATATTGATCAAAATTGTAATGTTTACACCTTAACCTGTTAATTGCCTGCTCTTGCTATTACTACATTATTTAAGTGTATTTTTTGATATTGTACTCCTAATAACTTCTAGATTTTGTCAATTTGTGCTGCTTCCTTATAACTTTCTTAATTGTACTGTGGAGCTTTTCTCCCTGGACCTCAGCTGAAAAAGGGCATTTGCTCAGTTGGACTAGCCCGTTTAACAAATGCCAAAATAAGTAAAAAGAAATAAATTACCACTCGACATTAGAACCATACCTTATAATTGACTTGGAATCATTTGTTTTGGTCACCACTTGCCATCTTCAAAATCTCAAGTAACTGGCACGTCCATCAGTAATTAGGGCAAAATAATTAAATTTACAATATTCATTTTCCTGAGCAGTCATTAACACAACAGAAGCAAGCTCAATGTTACAGAAAGGAAAACAAATCTAAACAACTAAATTACTTTATCTTATATATAGTGTGCAGATTGGAAAGCTCGTATATTTCTGAGCAGCATGTATATTTTGAAGAATAAATTGAAGAGCACAGCCCTGATTCTACAGACATTAAATGTACACATCTGCAGCAGTGAGTGCGGAAGCTGAAAGAGGGAATATGACTAACTCAATATACAGCATTTAAAGTCTATGTAAAAAAAGGTTTGAAAGTGTGTTTCTTGCTACTTTATTTGATTGTCCATTTTAAATTGACTTGTAGTGTAGTTTTACATTAAGAGGACCGGGAGTGCATTTCTAGTGGCAGTAGACAGTTGACTGGTCATCAAACAGGAAGGATTTAAGTGAGATGTGGCGGTTAGCAGTGCCCTGTATGTGTGCAGGCACATAAAATTGACATTTTCCATACAAAACTACTGAAATTTCCGCAGTACTTAGTTATGCAAAGAACAAGTTGTTTGATCACTGAGGAATCCCCCCATGAGTTTTTTCTTAGATAGTCCTGATTATAGTCGATACTATTACAGTAACCAAGCTAGTCAGTTCTAAACTCCTCTTGTACCATCCCCAAGTAGAACAAGAAATAAGGATCTATGGTCATGGGCATGGACTTCCCTAAGTCTGCAGCCAGTCTGGTGGATCCTGAAGCAATGCAGTAGTTGCCCTACTGCTAACTATTTAATTCTTAAACTAATACTGTGTGTGTGAGAGATGTAATTGCATAATGTCACTAGAGGTGAGACTGTCACATACAAGTACTTATAACAACAAACTGGTTGTAACATCCACACCACCCACCTCACATAGTATGGACCAGAGACATATGCTGAGGCTCTTAATTGTAATTTCCCTAAACCACAAAGACTTCTCAGACATTACACAAACAATATGTATCCTCAGCAACCTCAAGAAAATTCCAGAATATCAACACCCAACACAACACATATAGACACATCCTATGGTGTCTCAGCTTCTAAGCCCATAAGTCACACAATCACACAACCCAATGTTTTTGTCACAGGAAACTCCATTGTGAGGCACACAGATGTACCACTCATCAGCTAAGTAAGGAAAGAGTCACAGTCATTTGTTTGCCAGGGTCCAGGATCTGTCAGATCATGCATGCACCTAGGTCGTTGTATGACTCAGTCATAGTCTATGCAGACATAAATGACCTGACATGTATCTGCGTGGACTACATGAAGAGAAAGAGATATGAAGTAGTTCTCAGACTAGCCCAGTATACATCTAGCATTGAGAAATATTCTACCTTCTGCAAGGATGATGTCACAATATGAACAGAAAATAACTGACTTCAACGACTGGCTCAGAATATGGTCTTATTTGAAGGGGGTACAATATTTGTCAGCCTAGGTTTATATGGTCAACAGACAAATTTAAATGTAATGAAGACACTCCCCATTCAACCCAACACCATACTGAATTCACCCCAATATAAACTGGGAACCATACAATGCCCCAGTGATTCCTGGACTTTGTAAACGCAAACACATTGGACCAGTTATTTTGTATGCTCACTATGGCCACAGACCTCCTTGACCTGGTCTTCACAAACATGCAGGAACATTGCACCCTCCCTAGTATAATATCCTTGCTAGTCAGGACAGACCATAAAGCTGTATCTTTTGAAGTAATGATAAAACCAGGGAAACTGGTTAACTTTTAGGAATTATTCTAGGGAAGAGTTCCTACTACTGACGCCCTGGACAATTTCAAGCCCCCAAACCCTGAGAACACCACTGCCTATGTGGAATAATCCACAGAAGTTCTGTATAACCATATTAACTGCTACATAGTCAGCTTTACCCACCAGATTAATAGCAGGATCAACTAAAAAAAAAGCCACTGTGGTAAAATCTCAACATCAATAGGTTATATAACAAAAGCAAGAAATTCTTGGCACATATTAGGAGGTGCAATGCCCAGCAAGGTAAAAAAAAAATCCCTAATCAACCTAAACAAACACTGGTGGGGACTAATGAAGTATACCAAAGCCAAATTTGAGGTAAAATTAGTCTTTCAAGCCAAGGACAATCACAAAGCTTTCTTCAGGAATGTTCATAACCTCAATGCAATGTACCAAGCTAATTGTAAATGGTGTCACTCATACTGTGCCAGAAGATATAGCAAATCTAGCTAACAAATTTAGGTCTAGGTTTTACCCCTTCTCTTGCCAGATGCTCCTCCAGAAATACCCACTTCCATAACTCCCCAACTAGTACTAGAGACCAGGTACTCAAGAAGCTCTGCAGGGCCACGAACATGCATTGATGGGACCCAGTAATATCCCTATTGGTCTCATGACAACCACTATTTAACCACAGCCTCTAAACATGTTTCATGGCAAATGAATAGAGAAAAGCAATGGTTATCGTGCTGCATAAGGTTGGGCCATCTAGGGACCTGGGGAATTGTCGACCCATGAGCCTGTCTAGCCTGATATGTAAAGCTATTGAGAGAATACTCATGGATAGGCTAAATGATGACATAGCTAGCCTACAAACATTGGATCCAATTACTTCAGGATTGTCACAGGAAAGTCTTGAATACTCAACCTGGTGGACTTAATGGAAAAAAGGTGCATACCACCTACCTCAACCTGGATCAATTTTTACAGATGATTGCAAATTGGGTGCTATCACTGACCTCACAAGAGACAAATAGCCTCCAAGAAGGCCTGACACACACTAATAACTCTTGCCAGAGTCTTGGTCTAAAAATGAATGCCAGAAAATGCATCATAGTATCATTTGTAAACACTACCACCCAGCACACTACTGCATTGACAATGAACCCCTATGAGTAAACTTTGTAAATCAAGGATTTGGGAATGCATGCAGACAGTGATTTGCCATTTGACCATCATGTGACTGCTGTAGTGTGGAAATCATTCTATGTTGCACATCTTATAAGGAGGGGTATGGGCATCTAGAGCCAAACATGTCATCATTCCATTGCACTCTGCTCTCATAAGTCCAGTCACGGACTGCAGTGCCTCCTTCAATATGTACTTGACCAAACATATGTAACAACTGGAGTATCCTCAGACGTTCCTCAAAAAAAAAAAAAAAAAAAAAAAAAGAATACATGGTGTGGAAAACAAGTCCTATGTGGACTACCTCATAGTATTGTCCTTATATTCAGTCTCCTACAGGCTTCTGAGAGGCAACCCAGAAACCATCCACCAATCCAGTAATGGTCCTATTGCACATTTGTAAATCAAACAGAATCAGGAACACCTGATCCAAGAACCTAAATCTTGTTTGCAACATAAATGGGACATACTGAAGGGACAGGTATGCATCTCAGAGGCTCCCTCTTCTCTGGGACAAAGCTTCCCATCCATGTGAAACAGAGTTCATCCCTGCACTTATTCAAGTGAAACTTGGATCAGTGGATGGGGAACTGTAAACATACCCCTGGTCTGGCACCTATGTCTGTGTTAGAGACAGGAAGCTTGTAAATGCTCAGCCACCCATGTCCAATTATACATACGCCCACAATGTGAAGCAGAGTTCATCCCTGCACTTATTCAAGTGAAACTTGGATCAGTGGATGGGGAACTGTAAACATACCCCTGGTCTGGCACCTATGTCTCTGTTAGAGACAGGAAGCTTGTAAATGCTCAGCTACCCATGTCCAAGTATAAGTACCCCCAAAAAACCCTTGGGAACCAATACCTAACAAATGTTATTGGGAAACATGGCTAGGCTTAAAAAGGCCATGTGGGTCAATGGCCTAGTATTCTCCTATGATACTATGAATAAAAAAAAAATCATGCACATGTAGTAAGTATGTAGCTTAAATTGTTATACTCTTTAATGTTCTCTCTCTTTCTCTCTCTCTCTCTCTATGCGTCTCTTGATTTCTTACACAAAATTATAGTTAAAGTTACCAGAAAATAGTCCTAACTTCACTGCCCTAGCTTTCTTTTTTATGGCTACTGAGATAATCAGACTGTGCAGACATATTGTCCCTTTTTTAATGCTAAGGACCTTTTCCTCTCTAGCAGAGAATCCAAGTACATTTTATTGCTGTCACTTCATCTTTTAATATGGGATAAGTTGAATCATTTGAAGTAGTAGTGGTGGTAGGTTTTTCAACCCTCTCTGAGCATAACTTTGTAACTAGTGGGGTACCACAAGGCTCAGTGCTGGGCCCTCTCCTGTTTGGCAGTTATTTGGTACTCATCCAGTATTCCCAAACTGTGTCTGCCAAAGTTTTCTGATTACTGCAAGTTGGACATTATCTGCTCATCAGCTGATGTCTACAGCTCCAACAGGGGCTGGAGCATTAAAAAAAAAAAAAAGAGCATTTGAGGGGGAAAAAAAAGCTTCTCCCCGTCATATGTTGTAAATGGTAAACCTTTGTATCTCTTTAGACAGATATGATCATAAGAGACCTGGGTAATTATGTGGGCAACTCTTTCTCAGTGAATCATCATGCTTCCATCAGTCAGGAGAATTTATTCTGTTCCTGGTATAGTTAATTTTCAAGGGAATATCTTCAAGATCCAAAAAAGACATCCTACTACAGTAAACTCTCAGTTAACCGGAACTTAGGCAACCAGCACTCTTAAGCAACCCGCAAAAAAAAAAAAATCGAAGAAATACAGTACAACTTTCATGTGTTGCACTTTGTCCCCCCACAGAAATATACATCATGTTTTTAGAGTTTTGGAGTTTTAAAAAGGAAGATAGGAATAAATTCCCTCTCTCCCCAACCTGAGAACAAGTCAAACCAAACAAATAGTATAGGAGCATTTCTCCCCGGGCCTCCGCTGAAAACAGGATCTGTGGAAACTAGTCAGACTTTCCCGGTCAACAAATGTTAAATAAATAAAATAAAAATAAAAATAGGGTACAGTATTAGTTAGGCCTATTTTTAAAAGTATCTCTCAAGCAACCAGAAACTACAGTTATCCGACATCTACCAATCCCCATGGGTGACGCTTAACTGAGAGTTTACTGCACTGTACACTGCCCTTATTTGAACCATCATCAAATACATTGGCCCCTTTGGTATGGAGAAATTCAAGCATATCTCTGAACTGTAAAGGCTCAGCAATATTAATAAAGAACATTAAAGGCCTCAAATCATTAAACTATCCCAACAGAGTAGCAAATCTCTCCTTGTACTCCTTACCCTACTGACTGCTCTGACCCATGTCTCACTTTGAGCCATAAAAGACCAAGTCCTGATTGATCTCCTATTTCTTTACAAACTCAGTAGCTGTACAAACATCATAAGTAGGGACCTAAGTCTACTCCAAAAATAAGGAAGATTCGCTGGAGGGATAGATTCCTAACTCAACCTGTGGAGTAAATTACCTCTTCAGTGCAAGCATAGTAGTGCTTTGTCTCCCTTTAAGGGTAGAGTTGATGACTGGACAGATAGAGACAAATTTACCCAGACTTATGTACAGCTCTGCTCAATGTGAGAGGTGAGCATTATTACGTAAAGGGAAAATGAACTTGTGTGTCTAGTTAAAGGTGCATATCAATAGGCAGCTTATAGTTCCTGCGTTCACGTAGCTAATACTGTTTCTAAAGGCTGCTGCATAACTGGATAAGAACTGAACTTGTTGCAGATAAATTTAGTCCTGATGAATATTATGTTGTTTAATGGACTGCTATTTCTTTATGAAGAAAATAGTTTTCTCCAAGGGATTTAAGCCACTTCTGCTGACTGGTTAAGTTGTTTCATATTGTTAACAGGCTGTGATTTTTCAGCCTATTTGGTAAGCCAGACAGCAGATTTTTAACTCTGAATGTGGAGAAGTTGCTCTCTGTTTTGTGGCGAAGATGTTATTGAGATATGAGTTTCCCTCAGGGTGAGAGCCTCACTGATCTGCAGTGAAATTTACATAGTGTGAATTTGAGATATGTTGACTATACAGAGGTGAAGTCTAATTTCAGATATGTTCTCTTCTACTTACAGGCTGCATGTAGAGCTAACTAGACTGGTTTAATTTGCATGGACGTTCTTGTTCCAACTATTCTCAAGACTGTGGGGGCCTTTGTAAAGAAAAGTTTTTTTTCATCTAATTTCAAAGAGTTTCAAAAAGTTATTTTCATATATTTAAGAAGCCACTTAAACAACTTTATTCTGGAGAATTACCATCTTGTCTAACCTGACATTCTTTGGTAATTTTATTGAGAAAGTCCCCCAGTCTTAACTGTTTATGACCTTCTAACACTGTATCAGTTCAGTTTCAGGAAAAGTCATAGTACTAAGACTGCTGCATTCAGCAGTATCCTTCATGTGAAATAAAATTAAACAACTTGCAGATGATTTTCACATGTTTGAGAAACACAGCTTTCAGCTGGCATTGAATTCCCCTTAGCAGCCTGTCAGCAGTCAGAGACACCCTGACCCTGACACTTGTAACAGACAAATGGTAACAATCCATTCCCCCTTACCTGCTTTGGTAGCAGACAGAGCTATGCCCTCCAAAATTTAAGGGATGACTGGCATATCCTTTTCAGCAATGCAATCAGTCTGTCCCTTCAACTCCAGTCTGACCTGCCTATTGATTTGTAATTTTCCTGTCTTTCCATGTACTTACTTTCAGCTGTTGGAGGTCTTTCCTCCACTCTGGTAGTAACTGATTCCCCTGCTAGCCTCTTACTGTCGTACATCTGTGTCCCCTACTAAGCTTACCCATACATGACCTATCCATGATCATTTTCCCCAGCATCATCTCCACACCTAGTGAAGGTAATTTTTTTCTGCCTCCTCTGCCCATTTTTTCAGTATTTGGTGCCTGCCTCTCTCCTTTCACATTCAATCTGTCAGTGATCAGTAATTGTAGTTTGCCCCCTCCCTTATAAAATCAGTCAGTGGTTCCCCAGCAGTGAGCATATCCTCCATCTTCCCACTTGAGCACAGTGGCAGTGTTGTGTGTTGCTACCTTCTAAGGAATACCTACTAACCATGACCAGAGAAGCCCACCCCCCTTTGACATTTGTTCAGGTGAAGCAGAGTGTAACCTGGCTGTACCCCTTCTATGACACTTGTCCATGTGGAGTAGAGAATGCCCTGGCTGTACCCCTTGTGTAACATTTGTCTATATGGAGCACAGCGTGCCCTGGCTATACCCCTTCTCTGATATTTGTCCATGTGGAGTAGAGTATAACCTGACTGTATCCTTTCTGTGACATTTGTCCATATGGAGCAGCTCTGAGATTTGTCCATGTGGAGCAGCATATACTCTGGCTGCACCCCTTCTGTGACATTTGTCCATGTGAATTAAGAGTGTACCCTGGCTGTACCCCTCCTGTGACATTTGTCCAGGTGAAGCAGATTGTACCCTGTCTGTACTCCTTCTTTGACATTTGTCTAGCAATTGGTAAATCCATTGTCAGGCCTTCACAGGTTCATAACTGATTGCTAGGCTAATGACTCCAGGAAGTCTTTTTAAGCCCAGCCTTGCTTCCCAAGGAGAGAATTAAACCCTGTTTCTTAAGTCCTATAAAGCAAACATCTTAACCATAATGCCAACCCCCTCATAGGTTCATGGATTAGTACTAGGCTAACTGCCCTTGCAAGACATTTTAAGCCTAGCCAGTTATTCCCTGTGAGATTCAAACCCTGTACCTTGTGTTTGTAAATCAAACACCTTAACCATTAGGCCATATGAGGCTGGATAAAACCAGGATGACAGTAGTGTCTCTTGTGCTAGGATCTGTGATGTTAAAAGAGCTCTTCAGGGACTCGCACAAGGCCAATATCAAAGTGACTGTATGGAATCCCATGTGCGGGTGTGAATAGCTTAAGTTTAACCCTGAGGGGACATGCAGTGAGACATGTTATATTTTCACTATGCATTTGCAAAAGCAAATAAGACTCTGGTCCTGAGTGAGATCTTACCTTCACCCAGAATAATGCCTAAATACAGTGAAAAGATAATTAGCTTCAACATCTGACTTATGTAGTTGGTGTCATTCTGGGGGAGGGTGGTCCAGCTTGGGATAAAATGGTAAACAGGTCAAGTTGCTTTGCTCCTCTCCACTACAACTTGAACACATCCATATCTAGGTTTTAACAGAGACTTGATTTCATTTTAAAGATAGTACTCCATACTTAAATGGGTTTAGCACTTACCATGCATTCAGATGTGAGAGAAAATATGAGGGATTTCTATATTTGTCAGAAACTACATCCATCTAGGCAGATTTCCCAGGGTCCACAAACCAAACGCACTGAACACCTTACCCTAAATAAAACAAATTTTCCTTTATCGCTTGCTGTAGGACATCCTCTATGTCTCCAGATGACCATGTGAGGTTCCTCAATGTACTCTTGAAATATCCATAAGGGAAAATGCTTCCGTGATAAGTGATTTTAACTGTCCATCAATAAGCTGGCGCAGATTACTGGACTTAATTCTCTAGAACTAATAGTAAACCAGCAAACTACAGGGTGAAATATTTTAGACCTTTCCATACCAATGTAGCACCCACATAAACCACTCTTACAGTATCACCATCTGTTCCCACAAACTAGTGGCTTTCACCTTCAAAATCTCAAACCTCCCCCCCATGAATAAATCTGAATTTAAGGGCTTCAAATGAACAACATTACTCAAACTCTGTCGTGAGCTCTAGAAATTTACTTGCAATATCACCAGTCCCCATGCAGCCTCAGCTGCTATTTATGCAACACAGTTGTACTCCCACCTAAAAAGTGTAGGAATTCGGCAGTCTCTGCTAGAACCAAATATAATGGAAAATCTACAATTAAATCATCCTGATGGTCGAACAACATAAATAAGTTTGGTAACAAATGAGAAAACTACCAAAGTCCTATAACAAATCTAAATCTACTCACATTAAAAACTGTATCAAGAACATCAGCAAAGAACTAAAAGCTACTTTTGGGAAGATCAGAATCCAACATGAACTCAAACTAGCATCTGAAGTCAAGGATAATTTTGAACCCTTCTTTAGTTACATCAGAAAATTAAGAATAACACCAAGCACAGTACTGAACTAATTAAAAATGGCATCACCCACTCTGACCCCAAAAGACACAGCTAATATACTTGCAGATACATTTACTGCCAACTTTACCAGGAAAAGTCATTGAAATTCCACAGATGTCTGAATTTCTTACACCCCGTAAAATCAAAAACTAATGTGCCCTAACTGTACTCGCAAAAACTAAAAAAAATGATGTACAACTTCTTTGGGTCCAGATAATTTACCTTTTGCATGCCTAATAAATGGTGCCAGACATGCCCTTGTGGAAGTATGGAGAACTGCTGTTGTAATGCCCCTTCAAAGAGGAGACCCTACCACAGACCCTAGGAACTATAGACCCCACAACCTAACTAATCTAACTTGCAAAGTGATGGAATACATCATTTCAGACTTCATAAATCATGATATTAAAATCTTCATACAGTGAGACACTCAGCAGTTTGGTTTTGTCAAAGGGAAGTCTGCTTAATCTATACCTTTGACACAATCCCTTCTATTGTTATTGAAAATAACTGATCTAAATGTAAATTCTGATGTGGTAAGGTGGATAGCAAACTGACAAAGATAGAATGCAAATGGCTAAGCTGGCAAGTGCTTTCTTGGAACATAAGAAATCAGTTAGGGGCATACTTCATAGTCACTACTGGCACCCCTCTTTTTTGTAATGTACTTCTCTGACGTCCAACCATAAACTCAGCCCTAACTAAGTTTGCTGGTGAGTGCAAGATGGGTAGTATCCTGAGATCATATCTTGATAAGGTATTGCTTTAACAAGAGTTAATCCTTCCAAACCAGTGGTGTACAGAAAAAGAGCTAAAATTAAATGCAAAAAACTGCATTATTTTTGCATTCAGTAAAATCACTCTTCATCAACTCGGGGTATATCCAGTACCACTTCCAAGTTGATACTGTAGATGGGGATCTTGGTACCTTGGCTAAAAACTCTCTGCTTAACACACCTGATATTTAAAGGTATCTCATCCAGGTCAAAGAAGTTAGCATTCCTCAATACTCTGCTGTAATTAGACCAATAATATAATACAGTGCCAAGTTTGGTATGTAGCTATACAGACACACCACATAGCTAGAAAGGCCTCAGCAGTTCCTAACTGAAAAAAAATACTGGTTTAAAGGCTCTTGGCTACCAAATCAGGCTTGAAGCTCTATTTCTGTACTTCATCTCTTATAGACTCTTACATGTAGATCTACGACTTGCATCTCATGCCATTAAGGACCCAACCTTCCTTGATCTTTTACATTTCCCCAAAACAAATGGTTCCACAAAACAGAACTAAGAATTTGAGTCTTCATCAACATATATACATTGGAGGGGTTTGGATGGGGAGGTGAAATCAGTGCAAAAAGGAAAGGGAGGTTTTGTTTTGAACTGAAATCATCCTTCAGCCTTGGTGGGTACCTTCATGTGGTGGGCTAATTGTTTACTAAATCCAATCAATGTGAAACTGACAGAGATAGAATGTCATAAATATTTATCTTGGAAAAAATAAGGTAAAGAGGAAGAGTTAGGTGCACTCATCAAAGGATGAAAAAGTGACTGGCTCTGGCAAAGGCACTAGAAGCAGGGCTTGTAGAAAGACTAGTGCAAAGTCCTCCAACACTGAAAGAGATCTTGCTACTGGGTTAGGCCCTGATTCAAGAGATTATCTAAGAGGGTCCCACTGTTGCAATAAAAAAACAATATTCCACAAAAGGTTAAATTGCCCAGCCAGATAAGATGCATGGAAAAGGAGAAATGGACATCTGAGGACAAAAAATAAATTGTTTTATTTCTCCTATGCAACTAACTCACATTTCCTGAAAAGGGGTTATACTGCAAGAGCAAGTGAAAAATACAGAAGAGATGTACATTTGTAAAATATCAGGACTTCCAAGCAGAAACAAGAACAATGCAGAATGCGGATATACAGATATTTCCAGTAGTAGGAGCAACTGGGCTAATAAAAAGAATCTTCAGACGTACCTAAATATTCTACCGATGACTTATGAAGAGCAGTTCTGGGTGTATTGCAGGTCCTGAGAAGAGTACTCATCAAATATCAAAGACTGAAGCAAAATTAATTTCATGAACTTTAATTATGCCCTGTCTTAGGAATATGGTCCATTATCATAAAGTACATAGAAACCTGAGGATTTAGAGAAATTAAACCAAGGGACACATTTATTAGCTGTTCAGCTCATTTTTTTTATATAAATTGCCCTTGCATGCTAAATACAGTGACACCCTCACATCCCTCAAGGTAAACCTTGATGAGCATATGCAGATTCAGCCCTGGTCTGACCTTTGTTTTTCTAGAAGTGGGTATATGCAAGGAGCAAATGGTCATACAGTGTCCTTCCTATGTAATTCCTATGGTCCTTTGAGTCTGTAAAGCAAGCTAGCTTGTTAGGAAATGTGCTTTCCAACACACAAATGCACTTTAAATATTGAGTGATTTTAAAATCTTTAGTCATCTTTATAGAAAAAGGACTAGTAGAGCAGTGTTTAGCTGCATTTGTTTACTGGAAAAGTCAGACTTGGAACAAGCCAATTTTCAGTGGAGGCCTCCAGAGAAATGCCCCAGACACCGTCTTTCTAACATGGGAGGAAACCAGAGCACCTGGATGAATCCCACACGAATGCAGGAAGGACATGTAGACTCCACACAAAGGGCACCCCAGCCGAGAATCGAACAGGAGAACCTCCTGCTGTAAGGTGACAATGCAAACCACTGCGTCATCCAATGTGATGTAGGTGTTCTTAGGCATTGTAGGAACAGCCAATTACTCAAACAATTACTTTACGTTTCTGATACACTTTTTGATAAGTGTAAGTGTCTGCACAACATGCAGGAGAGCTTCTCACACAAAAAGATGGTCTGTGAGCACCACATATTACCACCATGCAACTCAACCTCTTAGCTCAAGAAATCTGGACAAAGCCTAAAATAATGTGGGGACAAAGGCCCAAAAATAGGGACAGATTTTAAATATTGCTCTTATAAACTTAAAAGTTGCTTAGAATAGCAGGATTTGTGTTAGCATGCATTTTCTGAAGAATACGAAGTCTGAAACTCAAATGTATGTTGTTATTTAGTGACATTTACTGACTTCAATCCTTAGTGATTTGCCAGAAAACAAAAAAAGTATGATAGACAAAAAATATGAAGCAAAATGTAGACATTCTGTGAAAATCTGGACAGTTGAGAGGTATGATTACCACCCACACCTCCACATGAATATACCGAACCAATATAAGCTGAAGCTGTCTAAAAGTCGCTTCCCAAGCTTCTTAGAACCAGGCAACTACAGTTTTATGAAAAATCTACAAACAGCCTTACTATCCATTCAGGTTTCTCAGATCATAACCAGCTTGTTAAATATTTTTTATGTGCATATTAAGATTTTGTTCTGCGCTCAGTGTGAATTTCTTGACATCCGTGTCTTGTGCATGTAAAAAGTTAGTTATGAGTAGAGACCTGATCATAGCCCGCTGTGTGATGCACTGTACCATAAAGCAGAGAAGCTCAAACTCAGAAGATCAGATCAGACTATGTATACCAAGAACACTAACTTCTTCCTAAATAAATGCAACATTTTCTAAGATGTGCTGAATATTTTTGGGGGGTATGTAGGGGGTACCCATTCACAAATTTCTTATTTTTGCAAGAGCTGTTTTATATACTTTTTTGAGAAATATAAACCCCACATTATAGTATACTGTACTCTGGATTTGCTGGTGTGGTCTATTTCATTAACAGTTATCTCTTGGACCATAACAGTAAACAGTTCAAGTGCCCTTAGAGTAAAACAAATTGCAAACAATTATGAGTGCATACATTTGTCAGAGACTGTATTTGATAGTTTATTTTCTTAAAACAAATCTGTGTGCAGTATAATGTGAGTGAGATGGGGGGGGGGGCAATAAACCTGAAAAGCAGTGAGCCTGTGTTCTCTGTAGAAGGACAAATTATGTTACTATGTGTGTGTGTGTGTGTGTGTGTGTGTGTGTGTGTGTGTGTGTGTGTGTGTGCGTGTTTGTGCATGTGTGTGTGTGTGTGTATACACATATGTATGTATATGTGAGTTTGTGTATACATATATGTATACTGTATGTATAATGACTCTTCTCGTATTTACCCTCTCTTAACTCTTTCTACTCACTCCCTTCTGAAGAACTATCTCAAAACACCTTTGTTAATTAGTCTCTGATACAAATTAATTAACAACGCTGTATGGTTGTATGTTTTATAATTGCTTTTGCAAATTTACTCTTCATGAATGTTTTACTAATGTATAACTCCCCTATTCTTATACTGTAAATAAAAGTAAATGTCCTTCCTAGTATAAATTTTCTCCTGTTATATTTTAGATTGAACCTTATTTCTGTATGTATTTTTTACTAACTATTTGCTTTCTTTATGTAATGACTTGTCTGTATTAACTTTAATGTGGAGCTTTTCTCTGCTGAAAATGGAAATATATCCAGTTGGACTAGCCCGGTAAACAAATGTAAAATAAAATAAAATAAATAAAATAAATAAAAATATGACATTACATCAAAAATATATGTTGCATTCTGTGATCAGAGCTGAGTACAATTTTCTAATAACTTTATCTGCATTGCATAGGTCCAAAGCACAACATCTTACATTTCTAATAGTAAGAGCAAGTTTTGTCTTTTACAGCAATAGTGCATTTGTTTCCAAAAAAAAACATCAAACAAACTCAAGGTAATTCCCCAGGTAAAACTGCAAGATAAATGTGTAATGAATGTCAGCATGGTATTAACATCTGAATAAAATTGTGATTAAAAGTAGGTAGTTTTGGACAAAGAGTTTAATAATGTCAACCCGTTTGCTAACAACTACTCGAGAAATGCCATGAAGAAAATATTGCAAATGCTGTGAAAACTCTCAGCAAAACCAAATGACAGGAAATGATTAAGCCATCTTTCCTAGGAATTCTTAAACTTTTCGTTGCCTTGGCAACACTGTGCTATTCTTTATTCCTCTCACAGCCTGATGTGTGTTATTAAATATAGCAAATGATTTACTTCTTGCATTGAGTAGCTAGTTGTTTCTTTTGAGTGATGCAAGTCCATTTTTATTAGTGACAATTATCTTTTTGCAAGGGGTCAGGTTTGGTATTATGATCCCATTAAAATACACACAAATAGACAAGACAAAATAAACTAAAAATTAGTAAGGAATAAACATAGCATATATTAGTCAGAGAAAGAGTGATCTGTAAAGTCAAAATTGTTATCTGTCATGTCTCTTTCTATTTAGACAGTAATGCAGGCAACAGATAGATAGCTGACAGTAATGCTGCTAAAATAAAGTTTGCAGCGCAGAAAAAACATTTTCCAGATGTTAATATGAATGCTTATCTACCTGAAAAACAGCATAGGATCATGCTCAGAATCCTTCTAGGAGACGTCCTCACACAACTTAGTCTGAATCCCGCTTTTGATGTTGAAACTGTTATTCCTAATTCGGCATGACTGTTTTTCACATAATTTGAGGTGGTTCACAGTTTGGATGCAGAAGACAGTTGTGGTTCACAGCAAACTCAAGATATAGTAATTAAGCTGTACAATGAAGAAAGAAGGATGGATGGATGTTGTTCTAGTAAATTTTGGCAAAATGAGATAGAGCCTCAAGAAAAAAACACAATATAAAAGTAAATTTCTTGATTAATGCCACAAATTAAAGTACATATTTTGTCTTAAAATAAATGTCAAGGAATATTTTGGATGAAAGAATAGCATACAGAAAGTGTGCAGGCTCACCAAAGCAGCATAGTACCATTGTATATTGGTATGTACCAGTGGAAACAGAAGGAATTTTGGGGGTGGGGGGGGGTTGGCATAACTGTAATGGTCTTTACCTGACAGATATAAAGTACAAGGTTTGATTCTGACCTCTGGTTGTTGGCTAGACTTGTAATAGTCAGCAGACTGATAGCCTAGTACTCCCCTATGAACCTATAAGACAGAACAATAAAGCTCACCCACCAAAGGAAAAAAAAAAAAAAAAAGAACATGATGGGTGTTTCTGTTGAAAAATGTAGAAAAATTTCAAGAAATATTTCCCTAAATAAAAAGAAAAGCCAAAAAAAGGATGGTGACATTTAATAAATGGATGAAAAAGTCTAAGTGGTTAGCAATAAAAAAGACAGAGCTCCTCCTGACTGAATATTTTTGTTCATGTGCACAAAAAGAGGTACCAAACGGGACGACTCCTGGCAAGAGTGGTTAGTAAATGTCTGTTCACAAAATGTGGTCCTGGAAACAATTCTAAACTCAAGTGACCTGACACAAGTAATGTTTGACTGAAAATGATTGGGTAGATTTAAGTAATGTATAATGTTTGCAACTGAGAGTGTGTGTCAGTATTATTTGTGATGTAAAATGCTTGCAACTAGGATTCTGTTGGTGTGGTTTGTTTTCATTTATATAAATGTATGATTGCTTATGTCATAAGTGATGGTTTAATAAAGATGTTTCTTGTTTGAAAAAGGGTCAGGAATTTAATATTTTATGTAATGTTGCTTAGGTTACATGATATATAGTACTATATATGAAGTATAATGTTTGCTAATGTTAGTTGAATAGTTTGTGAACTGGTTGTGCTCAGCGTTAGTGGAAGAAGTTATAGACGAAAACGTACTGGTTATGCACAGCATTAGTGGAATACTTGTCCTTGATGCTTGTTCAATAAACGTTGGATTGGGGTTATGGCTATCCAAGTGCTTTTTGTTTGTTTTGGAGTTTTTATTTGGCACTGTGTTCCTCCTTTTGACTTTTTAGTTGAATAGTTTGATTACTTTTGTATAAATGTAAATTTGTCTATGTCACAAGTGATAATTCAATAAAGGTGTGTAAAAAAAAGTTACCTGACATGGATTTGAATAACACAGATTTAAACTTGGGCCTGAATCCAAACGTTTGAAAATCCAACAGTTGTTGAACCATACATTTGAAAACATCCTTTTGTACAGGGCACTGTTTTGAAAAAATGCACAGTAGATGCATCCTGTACCCTAAACTTAACTGTAATCCTAAGACTCATCAGAATCTTAATCTTAACCCTAACTCTAAATCTGATCCTTATCCAACCCAAAGGCTAACCTTGGCTCAGATGTAAAACTAACCAAGTGTAGCCTGAAACTCTATTCTAATCATAAAAGAACCCAAAACTGTAGTACTAAAACCTCAGTTCTCAACCTAAAGCTTCATGATTCCTATAAATATTGCAGCATTTGCATTTGTTAACAGTTGACTACAAGACATTAAATACAGTGTAACATTCATGCAAGTAAACTGTCTAGCAAATTAACATTCACTGAAGTGGCATTTGGCTAAACAAACATAAATAAGGTGTATTATTATCACCAGTGTCATTTGAAAATGTGTGTCACTTCTAATTTCAGCATGGATTAAGCAGTTTTGCCTTTGTGACATTTCCTGCAAGGTAGGCTACTTTAACTACCCATCCATTGACTGAGTAAATTACTCGTGTTCAAACTCACTTGCTGAAAGGTTCCTCGACTTTAAATCAAATGTCCTGAACCAGTTGGTTGACACCCCTACAAGGGGTGCTAACATCCTGGATCTGGTACTTACCAGTATGGAGGACCACTGTAGCATCCCCACTGTGAGGTCTTCCTTGCTGAGATCTGACCATAAATCAGTTTCATTCAAAGTAACTATCACACCTGACCCCCCCCCCCCCCCCAACAGCACCTAAACTAAAAAACTTCTCTAAAGCAGACTATAACTTCTTAAGGGATGGTATAAAAAGCTTCACTGCACCTCCCCCATCAGATGGAATGGACAACTATGCTGAGATCTACACCAATGCTTTATACAAACATCTGTATAACTGCATTGACTTGGCCGTACCTGATAGGACCAAAACAAACTCCTCAATGAAGAGCAAACCTGCCTGGTGGCCAACTGCCATTAATAGGCTTTACAATAAGAGGAAGAATTTGCTGTCTAAGAGTAAGAGGGAGTGAGCCCTAAATTGGAAACACTACCTCCTCAACTTAAACAAGCAAATAAGACTTTTTGTGAAGTCCTCCAAAACAAACTACAAATCCAAATTAGCATCCTCAACTAAGGATGACCATAAGGCGTTCTTTAGTTACATTCGTAACATAAAAGGAAAGGACCAGATTTGTGCCAAACTGGTAGTTAATGGTACCACATATATTGAGCCTGTGGACATAGCTAACCTGCTGGTCAACAGGTTTGTGAAAACTTCACTCCCCGCTCCCTCCCACATGTAACCCATAACATTCCTACCACCTGTCCCCTACCTTGTATCTCTAAAGAGTGAGTCGTAAATGCCCTCTCTAAGACCAAAAACACAGCATCTGTGGGACCTGATAACATCCCAGGCTGTGTCCTTCATTGGCTCCAACAAGAATTAGCAACACCATTGGGTACTCTTTTCAGTCAATGTCTAACCACTGGCATAATCCCAGCTGAGTGTAAAACTGCAACCGTTATTCCTTTGCACAAATGTGGTGCTTCCACTAACCCTGGGAACTATAGAGCTATTAGCCTGACTATCCTTATCTGCAAGGCCATGGAGTGAATCATTATGGAACTTATCAACAAAGATATAGGTAATCTTCAAAAACTTGATCATACTCAGTTTGGATTTGTCAAAGGGAGATCATGTCTGTTAAACCTGGTGGACTTCTTCAAAACAGTCACCAAGGCCCTGGGCAAAGGGAAATCTGTGCATACAGCCAACCTATACGTAGCAACTGCTTTTGACACTATCCCCCACTCAGGCATCATTGACAAACTCACCCAGCTAGGTATCAACCCTTATATCATTAGATGGGTTTCTAACTGGCTCACTGATAGAACACATATAGTCAAAATAGGGGAATCCACCTCCAACAGCAGACCTGTAACCAGTGGTGTTCCACAGGGATCAGTCTTGGACCCTGTACTGTTTGAAATCTATTTCTCCGAAATACAAGCAAAAACTAAAGGTCTGTGGCTGTCAGAGATTGCTAATGACTGCAAACTGGGAGTGGTCATAAAATCTCCAAATGATGTCAACATCCTACAGAAGGGCCGTACACAAACAAATGATTGGTGCCAAAGTCATGGCTTTAAACTCAATGCAAAAAAAAAAAAAAGTATTATCATCCCTTTTTGTAAGAGCGATATTCCTGCTAACTACCACATCAATAGCAACACCCTAAGTATGCACTCAGTGGAGAGACCTGAGCACACAGGTTGACAGCAACCTTACCTTTGATCACACATCTCCACAGTGGTAAGAAGGGCACTGTATATCACTCATCTCATAAGTAAGGGCATTACCTTCAGAAAAAAAGAAATTATAACCACCCTGTATTCTTCCCTCATCAGACCAATAATTGAGTACAGTCCTCCTTTTGGTATGTACCTTTGCAAGTACTTGCAGCAACTGGAGAAACCACAATGGTTCCTCACAAAGAAAATTCAAGGTGTTCAGCATCTGTTCTATGTGGATCATCTGAAATCAGTCACTTTATTCTGCTTCATACAGACTACTCAGAGGCTATCTCTGCCTTGCATATAAGGCAATCTCTGACCCTGCTTTATTGGAAATGCTGCATATCTGTAAGTCAAATGGTACATGGGTTACTTGCTCTAAAGACCTTAACCTGGTATGTGACATTAATAGAACCTGCTGGAGGGATAGATTTGTCTCCCAGAGGTTACCACACCTTTGTAACAGACTCCCACTTTATGTCAAACTGAGCATCTCATTGGCCCTCTTCAAAGGCAAGCTGGATGATTGGATGGGTAACCGTAAATTCAACCCAGGGGATTCTAAGGGTAGAACTTGGCTAGGCTTGTAAGACCCCTAGGGCCATTAGCCTAGTAACTTCCTGTGAACCGAATTATTAGCCACAGATGACATTTCAAAAGAATGCAAGAAGGAAGATCAGATTCTCTTTGCAGCCAGTCAGAAACTTTGCCCTAATGACACAATAAAAAATGGTGTTTGTAAGGAAAAAAAGCTGTTTAAAATCTTGTCAGTGAGTCTTGTCATATGACAGAAGTCAGAATGAATTCTCATTAGGAAAGCTATGAGTATAAAGACTATGTATTCATAATAAGGTAGGTAACAAAGTCCCACACACAAAAACATCTAGCCAGTAGAAAGCTGATGCCAAGGGTTGTTGCCTCCACAGAAGATTAACGGGTGTGTAGATGTAGAAAGCTGTGGTAAGTGGACAGCATTTTGAAGCAAGATGACACCTAGTGATATTGAGCACTGCAGGTACACTGTGGAGTTATATTCTGTGTAATATTTAGTGCTGTAAGGAAACAATGAAAGGGCTGGAAGAAGTATGTCTTTTACAGCCAAAGAGAGCAGAAAAAGAAACGTGGCATGGCTCAAAGCACACACGGAGATATTGCTGCATTCTGAATAAGAAAGGGTAAGCTAATACAAAAAAACTGTGCATCTCTGTTGCTAGAAGGAAGAGAAAAAGGCTTGTTATCTATCAAGGTCACCCAAATGTTTCATATAGACTTTGTGAAGCTGCCACTCCTACATGTCTGTCTCATCCCACTGACCAACCCTTCCAGATATCCTTGAACAGCCCTTCTTTTGTGCATCTATGTTGTCAGGAAATGCTGCACTAAATTTGCTAGAAATTGAGAGAATCATCCTGGGCATCTGTTACATTTTTTTTGTATCAACAAACAGGTCGATTTTTCTCTCCAGTCTTGTGAACACACAAACTTGCCATTGGAAAAAAATGACATTGTGCCTATCTAGTCCAGTCAAGATTGCTAATAGGGGAAGTTACCTCCACAAAGAGACCAGTCACCAGTGGAGTCTCTCAGGGTTGTACACTGGGACCTCTCCTGGTGCATCTACTTTTTGTGAAGTAAAAGCTAATACCAAAGGGGTCTGGCTGACAACATTTGCAGTTGACTGCAAGCTATGAGCAGTCATTGAATCTCCAAATCACTTAGCCATCCTGAAAGAAGGTTTGTCTCAAATAAATAACAGGTGTTGGAATCATAGTCTTAAACTAAATGCCAAAAAATGCATTACTGTATCCTTTGGGAAGTCATCTATCCCAATGAACTACCACATTGGTAATACACCCTTAAGAGTTGACCCAGTTGTTTGGGATTTGGGAACTTATGTGGACCAGTGACCTAACATTTGACCAACATGTGTCTGTTGTTGTAAGAAAGTCCTTCTATATTGCACAACTTATAAATAAAAAGGAATTATGTCTAGATCTTAGGATGTCATTGTCCCCCTTTACTCAGCCCTCATTAGGCCAGTCATTGAATATAATGCCCCATTTGGCATTTATCTGTCCTGACCCATGTAACAACTGGAACATCCACAGAGATCCTCTATTAAAAGAATACAAGGCCTAAACAACATGTTCTAGATGGACCTACTCAAAGCCTTGTCACTATACTCGGTATCCTACAGACTGCTAAGAGGTGACCTGTGTCTGGCATACAAGGCATCCTCTGACCCATTACTAATGGATTTACTGCACATCAGCAAGTCATATGTTGTCAGAAATACTCAGTCTAGGGATCTAAACCTCTTCTACCAAGCACAACTTAGATCTATGGATGGGAAACAGAAAGTTTACCCCATGACTGCCCCCTATACTACTAATGGATAGATGCAGCTTCTAGATGCTTTATCCTGTGCAGTGAGTCCCCTCAAATTATCTGTTGTATGAACCTAGTTATTGTCATTATGCTTAATATAGAATTATCGACCATGGAATGGGTAAGGCCAAACTATAACCAAATGGGATAGGTTATTTTGAGCACAAAAAGGGGAACTGGCTAGGCTTAAAATGACCCACAAGGGCAGCTAACCTAGCAGTTACCTATGAACCTGTGAACCTATAATAACCCATAAATCCCAAAAAGCACTCGGATAGCCGTTTCCAACTGCAAACCACAATGTTTATTCACATAGACACAGCGCCAGCAACCACAATGTAAGATTTAACGCTGACATACAACCAGTACGTTTTCGTAAAAAAACTTCATCAGATAACCTATAATAACTCATGTACAGCTGCACCTCTCCGTTTTCATTCCATTTAAACCATGATCTTTTGAATGCTTGCATTTTATATTATTAATGATAGCCCTGTGAAAAGTATTTCACATGCATACACTTACTAATCAGACTTGTAAACCTTTAAAGACTGTGTTATGCATCTTTCTTGAACATTCCTAAGGATCTCACCCATTTTATGTAATTTGTCATTTGCATGGACTGCCTACTCTTTCTAGAAAGGCACTGCATTTAAGATTTAGTTTGTGTGATACTTTAAATTTATCTGCCCTTTAAATTCTATTAGTTGTTATATTTTTGAAGCTTAATGTTTTAAATTTAGGTTTCCTGTATGCTTGACAGACTTTAATTTGTTTTTATAAGGATGTGCAGATCTAGATGCATATTTATACTAATGAGATATTCATCCATAAGTTTACAAAAGGTGCTAATTAATGTTAGATGTATTATTTTCTACTGAAAATAAGAACATTGCTATACTAAGGTTAAATTCTGTTCTACATATAAGGCTTACGACATTTGTTCCATTTATTTTTTTATTTTGAAGCATCTCCACACAAGGACCTCTTTGTGAACCATCACATCTCTAGCATATGCCTCTTGTTTGTGGAAACATTTTTTAAATCTCACAGCGACCCCTAACCGGGAAAAGCCGAAAGAAGAAGAAGAGGTCTGAAAATATTTGTGTAAACATTTAATTGAAAATTCTAAATTTTCTCGATTTAGTTGCATATCTAAGGATAAGAAATACTTCCCTCCATAGGTCATCTGTAATATCTCTCTAATAATTTACTCCATGCTGGTTTTAATTTCATTCTACTGACGTCTCAAATCTCATGTTGCCTTCTATGCTGCACTTATTGCCATTTTCATTCTGCCATTTCTCTTGTGGCCTCAGTTATAAAAAACACTATTTATGATTTAACTAATTTATTATCCAGCCCCTGCATATCTTCCTTCAATTCTGACATTTGACCTGTGTATGGAAGGTGATCTGAGGTCAGTAACCCAGATGTTTGTCTAGTTTCAATCCATTTTCTTACCTTGTCCCTTTTTGTGATCTGCTCCCAAAATATTGGTTCTTTTTTCTTTTCCAAATGCTCAATGCATTTTCTTCTGTGCCTTACTTATTACTGTATGTAGCATATCTTACTGGTTTTATCCTATTTTTCCAAAGTCTAACTTCCTTTAAATTTAAAATCTGCTTCATAGCTTTTGGTATATAAGGCTGTACATAATACTGTCTGTATTCCTCTCCTAAATCTGCCCAAATGTCCAAGTATGTTCCTATAGCTGCCTCACTGGGAACTATGCCTTCCATGCCCTTCCATTTGGACATATATTCTGAGTCTTGAATCAAATATATTAACCTAACCAGCATGGCCTTATAGTATGCCTCCAAATCTGCTTAGTTCTAAACCACCCTGTTCCTTAATGTGCATTAATTTTTTCTCATTGCACACTTTCTCTTTGCAATCCCAAATAAACTGTTTAATTTTCTTTTTTTCATACGCATCCATATGAGATGACTTGATTGATGCATGTAAGCCTTATCTACGTAAAGGACCAGGAGGACCAAAAACATCTTGCTTGCATGTTATTGTCTATGTCCATAAATTATAATTTCCATAGTCTTGTTTTTATTTATAATCTGTTGAGTAATTTTTTTCTTACATTTCCTTAGCTGCTTGCTCAACATTCCATTTCAACCAAATTCCCAAGTGTTTCATCTTGTCATGACCGAACATGAAGGGAAAGTTGTGTACAAAGTCATGCATCAGGACATAATTAATTACTATAGCCTTTGTTTTTGCTTATTTTACTTTATATCCCGTGAAATACTTTGTAGTCATGATTCAGAATCTGACTCTGAATCAAGAGGATCTTTCCACTCCTTTGGTATAAATTAAAGTCATGTAATTACCATAACACTAGATTTGTGTTGTCTTTCTCCATTTGGCTTAAAATATGGCTTATTGGATCCTACCTTGGTGCTCTTTTTCCAAGCTCTTGGACCTGGGGCACAGGGTGTTTCCCTACCTATAATTCCTTCTTGTTGCCTTCAATACCTTAGATTGAGTTTAAACATTTATATCTAATACATTATCTAAAGAAGACAAAGAAAGAAGTTCTATATCATACCAATTATGAGAAAGGAGAGAAGTCAGCTCAGAGGCTGAAAATATGACAAGGCCTTGGAAATGTCCAGTCACTCAGTCGATAGCCATCAGTGACAGTTTTGGAAAGGAGATGTTGGGGGGAGGTTGAGCCATATTGAGAAAGACAACACTGATCTAGCATTATGGTAAGTACATAACTTTCATACCCAATGTCACCTTTTTCATATTATTCAGTATGGGCCAAATGCCCCAGCTACTACAGCACCAGGCTGTTCTCATGGAAGGATATTCCAAAGAATGGTGGAGTCAAAAGATGGACGGGACCTAGAATGCCTGTCCAGCTTATAGTCAGATTCAAAGGTATGAATAGTAGACCAAGCAGCTGCAGCACAAATTTCATCTGTAGGAACTCTAGCAAAATAGGAAGTGGAGGCTGCCATTGCTCTGGTTGAATGTGCCTTGGGTTTGTGTGAAATGGCTAATCATTTTGCTTTATAGACAAAGGTAGTGCAGTCATAGAGCCAACTGGACAATGTGTCTTTAAAGGGGTCTAAGTCATAAGACTGAAAGTACAAAAGACTGAAAACCATAATATCTAAAACTCAAAATATCAAAACCATTTTTAATGCAGAGGCCAAGTCCCCCTGCACCTCCCATGTGGGGGCTGTGCACCCCATACCCAGCAACTAATTAAATACACCAGCTCTGAGATTGCACAACAGTAAAGAGAGGGCAAATTCCCATTTTTGATATTCTGAGTTTATTTTGGTATTCAGCCTTTTGAACTTTCGATCTTATGACATAGACCCCTTTAGGGATACCTTGTCCTAACTTAGCCTTTGAGAAAGAAATAAAAGTTTATCTGTTTTCCTGAAATTTTTGCTGTGATGTAGATAAAATCTCAATTGATGATGCATGTCCATCAAATGCAAAATATATTCACCTTTGTTAGAGAAATTTGGAAGAACATGGTAGGGTAATCATCTGATTAAGAGAAGCTTCCGGAACCACTTTGGGAAGAAAATCTAGGTTAGTCCAAAGGAATGCGCTATCCAAGTGAAAGATTAAGTAGGTAGGTCTGCAAGACAAAGCTTTGTATTTCCAAAATTCTACTGGCAGAAGTGACAGCCACTTGAAGGATAGTTTTTCCAAAATACAAACTTTGAATCTACTGATGCTGCTGGTTCGAAGGGTGATCAGGTTAGAACATGAAGCATCAATGTAATATACCAAAGAGAGACTGGATTTTTGATAGGGGTCTAAGCTGAAAGGTTCTGTTTAAGAAAGCCTTAGATAGTTTTAAGCATGCAATAGGATTCTGATTTTCCCCAGCTTGAAAACTGGATGTAGTTGCTAGTTGAACCTTAATGGGTGAGAAACTGGCACCCTCCTGGAATAAACTCATTAAAAAATCCAAAATGGAAGAAAGAGGTGCTGAAAAAGAATCTAAGCCCTTAGAAGAGGCCCAAATAGCAAATATTTTCTACTTAATTCAGTAAACCTTTCTTATATCAGGTTTCTGGGATGACAGTAAAATATGGGTAACTGAAGAAGGAAGCCTGGCAATCCCTGGCTATCACTGGAATTGGAGGAACCAGAATGTTCACTTCAGAGCTTTCAGGCTCAATGAGGTTGGCTAGGAGGACCACTCTCATCTCTTAAACATTGATGTGAAGATTGTTTTTTGTTGCCATGTACCTTAGACTCTCTCTTAGTAATTCCCCCACTTCAGAAGTGAGGTATCCCTGATCACAGTGGCCATCGGGGAATAATAGGTGAATGGTTGATCCCAAGAGACAAGGGAAGAGGTCAACCATCACAGAATGTACTGATGAGACATATTGGAAAGTAGCGGTTGGTTAACATTGACCATTGAACTAAGAGGGTCCACTGCAATACTCTCATGTAATATCTTGCTTGTGGAGCCAGAGTAATTGATGCAGCCACTCACCCCACTGGTAAAATAATTAGTCTTGTTGGGAGATTGCAGGAAGGGAGAACTTCAGAAGCTTGAAAACAGCTAGGACTCTTGATTCCAGAGGTTTGGAATTACTCAGGAAGGATTTTAAAAGTTCTCATGTGTGTCAATTAATTCAGAGCACAAAGAGCAAACATTGTTGAAGCATATGTCTGCTTTTCAGTAAGGCTCAATATAAACAGTGTTGTCATCTCTCAAAAACACAAGTTCAGGGCTAGGATTTATCACTACAGATAGGTTCATAGAATGTTACTAGGTTAATAGCCCTAGAGCCTTTACAAGCCTAGCCGTGTTATACTCGTGTTCCCTGATTGACCATAATAGATGGTGTGATTCCCGTGCACTGTGCCAGTAATCAAGGAGCCTCAATCCTCACCACTAGCACCACTGGGGCATCCAGATTGGGAAGGATAACAAATACACAGACAGTAAAGTACAATTTCCCTTAAGAGCACACAAAGATCACAGTCAGTCTGGGGCTGTTTTCTCCCTTTGTCTCTAGGTCCCCAATAAGACTTCCCACTGACACAGCTATAGAGTGGAGTCCTTAGCCAGGATTCCAAGCCAAGTCCTCCCAGCACTCCCTCTGTCCAACCAGTGCTTCATGTCCCTGTCCAAGTAGCTGACACACACACACACACACACACACACACACACACACACACACACACACACACACACACACACACACACACACACACACTTTGAGATATGATTTATATACAACCACTCAGACACTCCTGGGGAAGGCTGGCACAGGTTCACTCGCTGTGCCCTTTCTGTCCAGGCTATAAGGTAGTAATCCACTGCCACCAGAAGCCCTATTTATTAGCTACCAATAAGGCCCTTCCCAGACGGTGTACAATTTTACTGTGCAATATTATTATCCAATTAGTAAGTGTGGCCAGAACTTTTAAGGCTTATTGGAGTGGCTTTGTACAGTATTACTATATACATGCAATGTACTCTAGAGCTTAAATTATCTCTACATGAAACAGCCACAGTTGAAAGGTTTAAACATATTTAATAATAAATAATAAAAACAGAAGATAAATCTTCTCAATTCAACACAGTGCTAGTCAAGAATTCAGAAATCGCAGGAAAATGCTTTAAAACAATATTGTTGAATAGTCTGATATAAATATAGAAAACAGCTAGACTAAATCTGACTAAATTCCTATCTAACTCTAAGAGCAATACTGTTCTAAATTCTACTTACATATAGAACAAAGGCAGAGTACTGGTGAGTGGATGTTCAGACAAAATCCAAAAATGCTCTCTCTTTCTATCTGAGATCTCTTAAATTTGTAATACATCACTGCTGATTCATTTTAGATTACATCATTTTTCTCTGGTTCCCAGGCTAACAGACACTCAGAGTTTTAACATTTATTTGATCTTGCACCTGGGCAGGAAACCACAGCAATAAAAGACATTATACATGTAAAATTTAGCAATTAACTCTGGTCTCAAAACAATACAAGGAATTCCTTTGTCCAGACATCATGTCTCCGAGTTTGAGATCAGTCATACAATGCTTGACTTATCAGCTTTCTTCCAGCAGAGTGCACTGTGGTTACATTTTTGAAGTTCAACATTTAACACAGTTTTCTTTACATTTGTGAAACATCCGGTGGATTATATTAATATTTACAAATGAGATATAATTATCAACAAAATTCTGTCTAGCTAGGCTGGCAGCCTTTCAGTTTTTCACAGATGGTCTATATTTGCAGCACAAGTCTGTGATCAACACCAATTGCCCCTATGCATGAGATACATGGATACCACCCCTGGGGTGAATTTACAATCTCCCATCCAATTGTCCAAGTTGCTCTTAAATAGAGTCATTGAAGAACTCTGTTTCACATGAATTGGGAGTTTATTAAAGAGGAGTGGTGATCTCTGGGAATCATATCTGTCTCTCCAGCATGTCTTGTTAATGTACAGGCTAGATTAGGATCCTTATATCAAGTGAATCTTGTCCAATTTGATTTGTGGATGTGCAGCATTTCCATTAGGGTTGAGTCAGAGACTGCTGTGTAGGCCAGGCACATGTCGCCTCTCAGCAGCCAGTAATATACAGAGTACACTGAGAGGGCTTTCAGTCTGTCCATGTAGGTCATGTTTTGAAGGCCCTGAATTTTCTTGGTGAAAAACCTCTTTGGGCTCTCCAACTGCTGCAGGTGGAAATACATGCAGAAGGGCACATTATACGCTCTCCAGGAGAGATGTTGATAGTTCATATTATTAAAAGATTAAAATAATATGGGTAAGTGGATTCTTTAGTGTGGAACTGTTAGTTTCTGTTATTGAACATGAACACTCTCCCACAAAAGTGGAGCAGAAGACTTCTCTCTAGATCTTGTCCAGACAAGATGTTTGTTTCCTATCAATTCTGTTCAATTGTATTCTTCTATGCACCATATAAAATGTATGTACCAATGTCATCCATTGTCTATAAGAGGATTCAGATACAGGATACATCTGATGAAGCATTACGCAAAAGCACCACAGAATCCAACGAGACCCCCATTTCAATCCAATATGTACTTTAAACTTTTACAAAGCTTCCCTTGAACAAGGGGGTGACAACACCTATATGTCTCTGATGCAGTGAAGATTAGATGGGGGTGTTTTGCTTTTATGTTCAAATTGATACTTGTGACTTGTTGTATTTCCTCCAGCTTTTACCTCATTAATACACCAGATCAGCCTACCATGTGGCCACATGCACTGAAAGAGAGACTGGTTGATCTGTGGCTCCCATCATGGACCAATTAGGGTGGGCCACATGTATAACTCCACTCTGTCCTTCTAAAAAATGTCTATATAAGTATTAGATTTTCACAACGTTAATTCACTTAGTAGTGCTTATCCATTCTGTTTGAAGAACTGGAAATAAGGGTCTGACACCAAGATGGAGGTCTCTGGAGGATTCTTTTCTTATTTTTTTATCTGCATGTTATTTGATTGGAATCTTTGCTTTTGGATTTTGCTATTTTGCTGCTTTTTGTGCTTTTCTTCTTCTCATATTGATATAGCTTCTGAGGTGCTCTAATGGAAAATCACTATTCGTCTAATCTTTGTTGGCATCATCTTCTCATAGTTTGGCTTTCCAAATCTGTCTGATGCCCTGGATTCCCTGTCAAGGGAACAGACAGATGTGCTGTCTTGGAAAGTACTTCTTAGTGGCTGCTGCAACCACCATTGCATTGACCAGGGACCCTTACACCACTATGACCTGTTCCTGTTGGAAAAATGGCACCTAGGTCTGATCCAATAACCCATTTGTTCAGTTGAAAAGACAACCGGATCTACCACTACTGCTTTTTCCAAGTCAAGGGCACATCCCCACCCAGAAAAAATATTGGTAAAAAGTACTGGCCATACTCTTATTTTCCTCCTTCCAAGCCTGCTTTGAGACCAAATCCAATGAGCTCATCAGCATTTGGGACCAGCCAGGGCAGTAGATCAGCCAGTCCAACAAAAGCATCAAGGAATACCAACTCCTCTTGGGAGGAGGATTTGGATGACCAGCTTCCTTGCTACTCCATCAGTTCAAGGATCTGTCCAAAGAAGATGTCTTTCAAGGGGACCCTGGGGACACCTCCCCTTCCTTGAAGTCAGTATCTTTCATGCATGACTCCTATAAGGAATTGACATGCCTCCATTTGCATGATCATGTCATGTGACTTTCTTCAAGGGGCTTTCTGGAGAAGTCTCAGAATAAGAATGGGGACTTGCAGGTGAGTACTCTCAAGGCTGAGGTTGGCTATCACTGATAAGATATTTGTTGAAAGCTGCAGAATCCAGAGGGGTTGGGATGGTGCTGCGTATGTGTGAGGAACCTCCTCTTTTTACCTGGAGATGACTCTTTTAATGGCTTCAAATGCCAAAGTAGAGATCAGTACCAAAGACTGACTTACAGGACACAAAGACCCTAAGTAAAGGGCAACCCTGGCCTCAATTTGACTCTGCTTCAAAGTTGACATTAGAGATGAACCTCAGACTGAAAAGGGAGGCGCAGCGCCAAAAGCTTCAATGTCAGACTAAAGCCTCTGTACCTTGGTTCCTGACCCCTTGGCATTAAGACTCTTTCCGATGGTGTCAAAAGGGTAAGAGAAACTGTTGGTGTTGAAGTGGAAGCTGCTCTCAGCACTGAAAAGGTTCTCTCAAGGAGTACCACTTGGAACTGTGGAACCAGGTCCAAAGATGGGACCAGGGAAGTCGTAACCAAAAGGTGAACTGACTGAGACAGACATGAGGACCCTAATAGAGGGAGTGCCAGGAGGACCCCCATCTGAATTTAAGTTCAAAGAAGTTTCCTCCTCATCCTATATATGTTGGCTTTGGAAAACCTTCTTGATGATCAGAAGCACCTGTAGGAAGAAGCCACTGAAGATGGCTTGGGAGACTAATGTTTATCCTGGAGGATGGGTGTGTGAAGTCCAGGACTTGCCAGCTCCAGGGAGAAGTGGCATGCTGGATGAGGTGTTCAGACTAGACATTGCTCCTGACTTCCTGTTGCATCTAACAAGTTCTGAATCTTCGTGGCCAGCCCTACTGAAAAGTCAGATCTGGAGACCTCTTTCTTGGTCATTCTTTCTGTTTCTCCTTTTCTTTCTCCTTACTCTTGTCTGTCTCTCTCTCTTTCCTTGGCAGACTTCATCTTATCTACTTTCTTAGGTGAAGGAGAGGTTGAAATAAAAGCTAGTGGAGTTGATTCTCCCACTTCGGCAAGCAGAAGATCCTTTAAAACAAGCTTGTTTCTTCGAGCCACAAGTGTCCTGGTCCCAAAGGAGGCACAGGACTTGCATTCAGTATTTAAACGATCTGCCTGCAACCAGTAAAAACACAGATCATGTGGGTCTTGCTGGGGGATCTTGCCACAGGCAATGTGTTTTTTAAAACCAGAAGCCTTGTCAGACATTTTGAGAAGAACAAAGATACAGGAGAAAACACACACAAAGACAAAAAAATAGAATATCAAAAATACACAACTTCTGGGAAAAACTACAAAGGCAATAATATTAATGGCATATAAATATAATTTTTTGTTAATATGTAGAGGGTAAAGGATGTAAGGGAAACTTTCACAGGAAAAGTTATAGAAAAATGTTGGTAGAAGAGTGCTTAAGAAGGGAAAACCCCTAGATATAAAATTATTGAAAGGGAATAAAACCTTAGCAAAGTAGCCAAAAATGAGCACTTAACTGACACTGAGCTCCAAGCCCCAGTGGATGATGTCTGGATCCTATAGATAGCAAACGAGATCTGAGGTATCATAAGGACAAGAGGGAATTATGAATAGGGGAGGAGCCTGAGCCCAGGATACAACAGCTTGGAAAAGGTCAGATCCGATAACCCATTTGTTGAGCAGAAAAGACAACTAGATCTACCAGTACTGCTTTTTACCATGTCAAGGGTATCTAGGAAATGTAGCTGGGCAGTTTTGGTGCTATGGTGGACTTGGAAGCCATGGTGGCTAGGAGAATGTAATTGTTTTTTAAGTAAAAAGGCTAGGAGTTGCCGACATATGCATTTTTCAAGTACTTTGTAGAGGGCAGAAAGTATTCATATAGGGCAGTAGTTTGACAGTTCAGTGACTGTGCCATCTTTGTGTAATGGGATTATAAAGGAAGTTTTCCATAGGGCTGGTGTGTAATTTTGTGTAATGGATCTATTAATTAGCATAGATACAGGGCAGGAAGTGGTGTCAGCAGCTACACTGAGGTATTGGATGGCATGTTGTCAGAAGCTAGTGTTGTTGGGGTTTCAGTTTTTAATGTATTTTTGATGGTATTTGTGTGGATGGTTGTTAGTTTGAGTTGGGGTGTGGAGCTATGTTTGGTGGAGGGTTAGGTGGGGTGAGTATAGGCTGTCATTGTTTGAAGTAAGTAGAGTAGCTGGTGTTTCCCAAGATGGCACTTACTACAGTACCAGTAGTTCTTTCTACACTTCCTTTTTGCAGTCTCTTTGAATGTACTGGGTAAGAAGTAGATGTGCTGCAGTATGCTTTACTTCCAAATATTTCCCCAACTTCCTTTTCTGACCATTTTTGTAAACATCTATATTTGTGTTTCACATACCTTAGCTTGCTGTGCAGCACCGTGGCACAGTGTAAGTACTGCAATGAAGAATTAATCTAGTGCTTCAGTTGGATCTGAAGCACCCGGTCTTTTCTAAGAAGACGATAATGTATCAAATCTTCCTTGTTTCCTATTATGCTTTGAATAATCAAATTTTCTCATCCGCCATTTCTCTGGGTTTTTTAATTCCTAGGATTACAATGGTATTTTGGGTAATTCCTGGTACTTTCTCTGGCTTCTTCACAGGACTTTTTCTTAATGGGCTCCATTCCACATACACCTGTATATGTTCTTACTTATGTTTATCATTGCTAGCTCATGCACGGAACAACATTCTGTGAGGAGAGTAAACAACAACAACGACAACAATAACAAGTATAAAACAAGGATTTAAGGATAGTTGCACTAGTGAATCAAACATAGGCAAGATGACTGAGCAGCTGAGGTAAGGATGTGACACTTTTGTTTACACTACCAACTTTGAGAAAAACAGAGCATCAAAACCCAGTGCATAGACTTCCTTAGGTTTAAGTCACACATCTCGAGCACTATGTTTAAGCACAAAGTAAACATAATCATCTTTTAATAAAGCATCAGTGTGTCACTCTAATAAAACTGAAATAATTCAGAACAAGTCAAATAACTGACCCACTAATGTAAATGTTTTCAAATAGCTTTGCAATGGCTGTAACTGGACCATTATGCCTAGATTTTTTACACGTCTAATGCGTGTATGCAGTAATTTTTATTTACTAAGGCAGCACGACGGAATTATTTAACTGAATGTGAAAAGTGACTATGTAGAACATGTGAAAGCTAGTGTTATCCATCCATCCAGTCATTCACCCATCCAGCCAGCTAGTCACTTATCAGTCTGCCTGTCCATCCATTTATACATGGGTCCGTTTTTTAAATTGCTTGTCATGGTAAGAACCATGATAATAACAAGATGAACAAAGGCAGACCAGAATTCCATGTTACCAGCTTATCCTGCAGGATTCCCAGGTATTCTGGAATGTTATGTCTGCAGCAATGTCATAGGGTCTGTCCCTGTGCCTACTGCTAGTGGGCTTTGTCTGATACACCTCCCCATAGGAAGCATCTGGGCACATTCCCACTATGTGGTCAAACCTCCACTGCTACCTCTCAGCCCAGAAGAGAAATGCCTGTCCTCCTGAGATTATTCTGGGTTCCTGACTCCCTCACAGCATCAGTTGGAGTTGAGCCCTGCAACTCTGTAAAGAAACATAATTTCCACTGCTTTTATTCAAGACATCATCCATCAATTTGTTCACAATGCAGATCTTTTGCAAATAGACAGTACAATAAATTGAAAGCTCCATCCTATGGCTTAGCTGTCTCTCCATTACCACAGTTTGGTATGATGTTACACCCATTCTGTGGTCCAATTTCTGACCTCTTGTATCCTCATCTGTGAACCAGACCCCAGGATACGTAAATTCTTCCCTTTGGATTAACTGCATCCTTCTGAATTGCAGAAAGTTATCCACTCCTTTTTGGGAGGGGACTATTACCACTGATTTGTATATTCTGATCTTCATCTCATCCACTTCACACTCAGCAGTGGATTTTCCAGCACATTTTGGAGATCATAGTTGAGTTACTTGAGGCAAGGATGGAAACATCATCCACAAAAAAACAAATATGCATCCTTAATGTTTATAGGTTTATAGATGCAGCCTAGGCTATTGATCTATGAGGATTTTAATAAATCTTGTTTTACATTTCCATGGTAGTATTTTTAGCCCATATATTTTGTATATGAATAACCCAGAGGCAGAAAGAACAAGGATATGTTGGTACATTTACTTGCTGCCCCTTTCCATAAGAGAAGTGGGTGCTGAGCCTGGTGTGAATAATGGTTTCCCATCCAATCATCCAAATTTCATCTGACTAGAGTAAGAGTAGTAGTTTGTCTTATGTGGAGTGGAGACTGTTCCATAAGAGTGGGATTCTCTGTGATACACACCTATCCCTACAATATATCCTGTTTATGTTACAAAAAAGATTGAAATGCCTTAACCAGCTGTTTGTGCTACCACTGGACTTGTAAAAGTGTAATAACTTTGACAGGACAGTGTCTGTTAAGGCCCTATGCATGAGACAGAGGTCACATCTTAGTAGCCTGTTATGATACTGAAAAGAGGGACACAGCTTTGAGACAGTCAGCATAGTTGTAATTTAGGCATTTTATTTTGAATGAGAAAGCACTGTGGTCATTCCAGTTGTGCCAAGTGTTTGGACAGGTACATGTTCCCAAACTGAATGCTGTCAAAGTCTTGTATAATGCTTAAAATCCTTACCTGTGAAAAAGAATCACAAATGGGAGGGGAGACAGAACACATTTTTGGCATAGTTCTATGATTACCTAGAATCTTTCTATCAAGACTGAGAATTTAGGTAGGACTCTGCCTTTAGAAATACAGAGACTGGATGTTATGCAGAAGGAATGCTGAGACCCTCAATACTGTTCTAGTACCACCCACAAAACACTGCAGGATACACAGCCACATATCTCTTCCTGTACTGCAAACTCCCATGACTCCTTCAGTATCCATGCAACACAAATTCTATAATGACCCCTTTGAAATCCATGCAATACAAAGAGTTCATCTACTTTTCCACTTCTGTGACAAACACTGGATTGCTCTTCCTAAATAAGAAATGCATCTTTTGGTTGGGGTCTCTTTCCAATACTCTGACATAGGCTTTCCTAGGGTAGCAAAGGAACTTGGGACAATATAATTGGAGTGCTCACTCCTGATGCACTTTATGAAAATAGTGAGTGTTACACCAGTTTGCCAGTCGAAAGGCAGTTCTTCCATTTTCCTTGCGATATTGAAAAGACACACCAATCACAGTAACTTTATTGTCATTCAGACCATAAAGCAACAGTGCATAGCTGAATAAAATTGTTTCTGCAGGCTTATGTGCAAAAAACGTAAACACAAAAACAATACACACAAACAATAACAAAGTCCAAGCCATCCGAGGGCACGAAAGGTGCAATAACCATGCCCTACCCATCACAGTGGCAACCACAGTAACTGCAGCAATTGCCACCATCCACACTGTCCACCTATTGCAAGCTGTATCTCAACACCAACAATGTCCTAAGTCCCACTCTATTCCTTTCTAACTCAACAGAACCCAAATTTGGAAATTCACATCAAAATCCACAGACTGTCAGACGTCTGTTACCTGCACTCAATGCAACCTCCTCCACTGCCCAAAGTCCCGAACTACGACATAGACCAAGGTGACTACAGTGACCACAGCAATCCTCTCCATCCACACTATGTCCAGCTCCATCCTCAGCACCAGCACACCCCAAATCCCAGACCAGTCCTCTGACTCAACAGAATTCAAAAATCTGGACTTGCATCAAAATCAGTAGAAAAGTCAGGTTTCCTCCACCTACACTTGGCGCAGCCTCTACCCTCCGAAGGTCTGGTCAGCCCAACAATCTTAGAAACATTCCAATGATCTTCAAAAACAAGACAATCCACAATACCAGGCAAAAAAACACCACTGCTACATACAACCACACACTCAACCCAGTGAACGGACTCTGAAATGGACTCCCAAACAGATGACAATCAATTCTACACCAAAACACAATAACGCCCATCTGGAGCCACAGTAACCACAGCCAGTCAAGGCACCGCCATCCTGACTAAAAAAATATAATCATTAATGACATAACCATTAATTTCCAAGTGCATCCACTGCCTTCAGTATTTTCAGTGAGATCTTTTCTAGTCTCACAGCCTTGCTACATTAGCATTGTTTAATTGCTGCAGTATATTAATGTAAATAAAGACAAGTCCCATGAGTTGGTTGTAGCACAGCCTTCTTAAAGAAGCACATGCCTTAGAGAGTTGTAGAATTTCTCAACATGAAATGTCCATCCTGTCCCACCTATTCCAGCTGAACCCCACTTAATGTCGTCCTGTTTGTCTGCCCCCTCCCCTTTCTCCATCTTTCCCAGCTTCTCCATTTCCTTACTTAAAAAGCCCACGTCTGGTGTTGATATAAAAACGAATTCACATTCAAATACAAATCTATAAACGCTGCTCTATGCAGTGAGCCACAGTCAAAGTTCTCCAGAAAGTTCTTGAGATACTAGCACAACATGATGCTCACTGCCAACTGCTGAAAATATAACAATAAGTATTCAGCAACTTATGAGTATCATCAGATCCTGATATACCAATGACTACACTTGTAGCAGACTCCCTTGTTAATCTTCCCATTTCTAAATTCTGGAAAACTGGTAGTGACTTCTGTCATCTCCTTTCCTGCTTTTCTTTTTTTTTTCTTTATATCACTTTTGCTTATACTGTTTTCTCATATTTTCAGCTGGTTGTTGTTTTACAAACAGAATCATGGAAATCTTTAACATGTTTTGAACTGCTGAGGAGTGAACCTCTAATTTTTTTCCAGTTTGTATCCGTCATAGACACGTCTTCTACATAGTTACCCATTCCTCTTCATGTGAGGTTAAAGCCCCCTGTTTAGTCACTGAAATTGAAGGAAATGGCATTATGGTGGATTCCCTAATCTGTATGTTTCATCTGTCCAATATCCCTGGTAATAGAGGTTCTTCCATATTCTGAGACCTAGTCCACATAGAAGGATTACCCTCCTAATTTATAGGCTGTCTCCATATAATATAGGTAATTGCACCAGAAATTGTATTTTTATCTCTTGTGTGGTTGTAGCCCCTTGTAATGTGACCTTTATATACTCTAAAATGGTCTGTCTTCATTACTAGTGTACTTCATGACCCAGTCAGACTTTCCTGGTAAACAAATGCCAAATAAATAAATAAATAAACAAATAAGTAAAACCCCTTAAAAATTAGTTCTGCAGTTGTTTGCAAGCTCAGTCCTGATGAATTGTTATTGCAAGTTGAATTTGCAGAGTCTGATCATAAGTTCCACATATTTACCTTCTAACATCACAGAATGTCTCTGTCATGACATTTCATCCCAGTTCACCTGCTCCTCACCTTTACAACATTTCTGATGGCATGTAAACTGCTGACCTAAATTAAATCCCAGAATTCACAAGGCTTTCATTATCTCCACCTGTCTTTTCTCTCAAGGGCTATTGCAAGCTTCCTTTTGCCTGGTTAATAGCTGCTTGTAGTTGCGGTGTCCTAGCCTGTGCAAAGAAAGTGTTGGGGTTGCTAGGAGATCATCTGCTGCCTGTACAGCATGTGTGCATGTGTGCTTCAGGACTTTTGCATATACCACACAAACAATGCCATGCATGATGCTGGGGGTTAGATTAAGACAGAAACATGCATCTGATGTTGTAAATCTTTGTTCATTAATTACTATTAGGACCTCGGTTCCATCCTCGGAACTGATATGGCCGTTTCCAAGCTCGCGCCAGCCAAAAAGTCTCAGCTAAGACCTACCCATAATGCCCCTCTCCTAGTTACTCCAGATCTTATTTGCCACGTTCCTAGTCAGACGTGCTAGCCATCTCTCTCAAAGCTAAGTAGAAAATTGTTATTTTTAAAACAGTTTCTCTTCAAAATTGATTATTTTTTAGTCAATTTAGCCATTTCTCACTATCGCCTATAACCTAATTTTATTCCCTACCCTTTACCTTGGTAATTTAATTTCTACCATTACTGGTACTGTCCCTCTCTCCTGCCTTTGAAAGGCCCTTCCTTACCACTTGTGGTATTTTTTAAATACCATCGTTGTTATTCTCTTACTTTTTCTCTCCCTTATTTTGTTTTTTTCTATAGGATAGCCTTGTTGCCTTACTATGTCAGACAAAGCTAAGTTGGGGTTTAAACAGTGTGACAAGTGTGGGCATAAGATGCCTAACTCGGATACACATGCTCGTTGTGTCTACTGCTTGGGCATGGATCATATTAAAGCTGACTGTGACATTTGTGCTAGTTTTAGTAATCGTACGCTAGCAGAACGTAAAAATAGACTTATTTTAAAAGGTTTAATCAAGACACCTTTTTCGGAGGCTCTATCTGGGTCGGAGGTTTCACCCGCTCCAAAGACCAAAAAACATAAGGAAAAACAGATTCACTCAGTTCCTGCATCTCCGTCAGTTAAAGAACTGGGTCTGCTTTGTGCTTCACCGGCACCCACGGCGCAGACCTCTTCGGCACCAGGCTCTGTATCTTCTCCCTCGGCGCCGTCCATGATATTCACCCCTATTTCAGTTCCAACCTCGGCACCACTGACTTCGGTGCTGTCCTTGGATCCCACATTGGCTCCAATGACTGTATCTGCTTCGGCACCATCCCCAGCCAAGGTGCCGACAGTTTCTTCGACTCCATCGGCTCCAAAACTCGAATATCTGCCAAGGACAAGATACTCTCAAACGTACGACCCTTTTTTGGGGCAGAGGTTTAGCCCCTTTCTAGAAAGACCTGATTCTCCTTCAGCAGCCTCCTTTAGATCCATTAGGAGTTTTTCTGAATTAGATCTAGTGTGGGTTGTGGACCAGCTTCTGGCAGCTAGGGGATTGCCCATTCCAGCTAGACCTTCCGTCCCTCTTGGCTCGGAATGTTTTACTACATCTTCCCCTGTTTATCCTCTTCCGGCCTCTACCCAGATCCCAGAGATCCCAGTACCAATGTCCACTCCGGTGCATACTGTCTCGGCTCCGACAGCAGTTTTCCTCCTGTCGGCACCGACCACCCTTGCTGCATTGGCCCCGGTGGAGCCGATGTTCTCTCGGAGCAGTGCTTGGACCGTCCGTACCTTAGTACCTAGCCTGGTGCCTATTTTCTCACTGGTGCCATCTATGTCCATGGCTCTGACAGCTTCCAGTTCTCTCGGAGCTGCTCACCTGGAGGTGGGCTCCTCAGGGCAGAGTGTGACCCCAGTTTTGAGGTTGTCCTTCCCGGTTCCGGGCTCCCACCCCTCCTCAGGTGGGCCTGCTGTCCAGGTGATGGAGAGGGTCCTTCAGTCCGAAGGCTCGCAGTCAGCACCAATGACATCAGTATCAGGAACCCCCCAGCATGCACCTCTCCCAACTCTCTATTTCGGGATCCCGAGCACGGGAGTCGCAAGAACCCCCTTTGAAGGGAACCCCTTCTCCGGAGTCCTCCTCAGAAGATCCCACTGGGGAGCCAC